>NW_010109405.1:0-204 GCF_000699245.1 Pterocles gutturalis
CACCCTCCCCAACCTGTGACGTTCTTCCGGAGCTCATCATCGGGCTCCCGCAGCGTCCGCATGAGCTCGTAGATGCCGTTCTCTTCCACCAGCGCCAGCTTGTTCTCGGCGTTGTCATAGATGAGGTTGCGCATGGCGCCGGTGGCATGGCGCTGCACCTCCTGGTTGGGGCTGTTGAACAGCTTCACCAGCTTGGGCATGGCC
>NW_010109405.1:226-964 GCF_000699245.1 Pterocles gutturalis
GGGTGCGGCCCCCGCCTCCCCCCCCTTCCGCCCCCTCCATCTCCTCCACCCGCCCTGGGGTGCCCCACCCGGTCAGCAGAGCTGGGGACAGCCCCTTCCCCTGTGCTCCGGGGTCCTCACCTGCTTCTTGGCGTTGCCGTCACTGTAGCACTTGTGCTGGAGGTAGGCAGCGCCCAGGACCTGCAGGTTGGGGTCGGTGGCTATCAGGTATTTCACCGCGGAGGGCAGGTCGATGTCGTCAAACCTGGAAGCCACAGGCAGGGGGTGAAGAGCCCAGGTAGAGCATCCCACGGGGGTCCTCCATCTCTGCACCCTCCACCTCCTGCATCTCAGAGGAGACCCATCACCTCATCTCCCTCCCCGCCACAGTGCTCCAGACCCAGCTGCACAAATATCCCAAATCTCTGGCTGCGTCCCTGGGAGGAGCTGGGACCACACGCTTGGAGGTCAACCCACGCCACGGTCCATCACTACGTGCCCACCATCTCCCCCCTCCGCCCGCATCCCTCGCACCCGGGTAACGCCAGGCAAGGGACGGAGGGTTTGGCCATCAACCAGCCAAGGGGCTGGGCTGGGGACAAGGGCTAAGGTGGGGACAAGGACTAAGTTGGGGACAAGGACTAAGGCAGGGACAAGGACTCGGGTGGTGGGGACCAGCCCCGTTGGCGCTCACCCCCCAGACTGGTGGCCGAGCAGCGTGCTGTGCCCGTTGTACATCTCCATGGCGCGCTGGTCCTG
>NW_010109406.1:0-687 GCF_000699245.1 Pterocles gutturalis
CTAGCCAACTCCTTATCCAGCAAGTGGTCGTTACATCGAATCTATGTCCCTGCAACTTAGAGGCAAGGATGTCATGTGGGACAGTGCCAAAGGCTTTGTGCAAGTCCAGGTAGATGATGTCAGTTACCCTTCCCTTATCCACCAGTGCTGTGGCCCTGTCGTAGAAGGCCACCAGATTTTTCAGGCATGATTTGCCCTTGGTGAAGCCATGTTGGTTGTCACCAATTACCTCCTTGTTTTCCATGTGCCTTAGCATAGATTCCAGGAGGATTTGCTCCATCATCCTGCCAAGCAGAGGTGGGACTGACTGGCCTGTAGGTTCCCGGGTCTCCTTATTTTCCATTTCAAAAATGGGGGTTATGTTTCCTCTTTTCCAGTCAGTGTGAACTTGACCACACAGGAACTGTTTTTCTTGCAGATGTGAAGCCCGGCTGTAATGGGAGCCAGTTATTCCGTGACACGTTTGCTTCCTGCTCCGGATCATGTTTACAAGCCAGAGTGATGCAGTTGACACTAGTCATGAGCAACCTCCGAGCTGTCACGCCAGCTTCAGAGACTTTCTCTGGTGTCAGCTCTGTGGCTTGCTGACGGCGCCTGGCTTGGAAGCCCTTGCTACACATGCCCAGGGCAGCTCAGCTGCCTCCCTGCCTCGTGCCAACAGAGCCGGCTTTGGACTGTCCCTAGCGA
>NW_010109407.1:0-3311 GCF_000699245.1 Pterocles gutturalis
CCTATCCCAGCTGGACCCAGGACAGTTATGAAAACCATAATGGGAACTACCTGGATCTGCCAAACCAGTTGTTTCTAACAATATGTAGTCAAATTTTCCTCTCCTTTGCATCAGGTTCTCAATAGCCTTCACACCATTGTCCCTGTAAGAAGAAACAATTAAACCTAAGAACAGAGAAAACAATCTAAAACATGTATAAACATGTATCTTCTGATGCAGAACACAGTGTCAGTACGATCAAAGTGAAGCCCTGAGTCAGGACTTACAAGGAAAATTCAGTCATCAAGCTGCTGCTCTAATACTAGGCAAATTGTAGTTTTCTGTTTCATTTTAGTCTGAAAATAGTATTTGCCCACACCTGACAGGCATAATAAAGGTGATTTAAATGAAGATTTGTTTTAAAACACTGAAAACCCTGCAGGTTTGCGTAAATACGTTACTATTTGTTTTGGCAGCTGAGATTACAAAAAGAAAGAGGGAGGTGTGGAGGGAGGTGGGGGAATCAAGCCATGTTCCCCTGCCTTTCCACATCACCTACAACAAAATTAAGATGTGTCGTTTACTTAAATCTCCTCTTACGAAGCCAGCCTGAAGCAGAAATACATGGCATTTCATAATAAAAAACCAATTTAAGGCACAGGACCAGTTCTTCCAAATTTTCAGGACAAACAGACCATCACCTTTATTACAAACTTAGCACAAACAATCCAGCATTCAGAGAAAAAACATATTAAAGAAACAAATACATAAATTCCTGCTTTTTAACATGACCATCAGCTTACAATTTGGCACACTGTGTTTCATTAGGTCACCAAAAGGCTCTCCCTCCACCCTTTCTGAAGTATACAATATTGAAGTATCAACCAACATACAGAGCAAGAAACAGTAAGTATTTAACATGGAAATTAAGAAACTTGAGTCCTAGTTCCAGTCTCCCTGAATCTTTAGCTCTCTGTATAAAAGCATACAATACTAACAGAAGAGGGACAGCTCCTTACCCTATAATATCCCAATGGCATGTAAGCTGGTACTTAAGATTATTTTTCTGGCAGACGCTAAGTCCAAATCCAGTGAGGCAGCAAAAATAAATAAATTTCTATCTCCCAAATTACAATTCTCATTTATCAGACAAAAGAAGTTACAATCAGTACTACTATCAGTTTCAGGAATCAAATCCTGAATGTCTTATCCTTTTCTCAATTCCCCCAAAACCCAATTTAAGAACTTGTACAATAGTCCTTCCTTACTTTACCGAACAGCACAGGCAGCCATTTCTGAGCTCCAGCCATTCTTCATAGAGTTCTCCCCCTTGACTGATTGCCAGGGATTTCTCCAAGGCACTTCCTGGAAATACAAGTAGTACTATAATTTTAATCTATAAGTTTGCATGACAATACCTGCAAAAGAGATATGCAAGATTCAAGTTGATGTACAATTTTAGTCTTCGATTACATTTTTTTTTCTGAGACCATGTTTCTGACGTGTTCTTCAGAAATTAGTATTTTCCATTTAATGAGTAACTTAAAAGCCAAAGTCAACCTGGCTCTACAAAGACCAAAACTCACAGGATGAAAGTACAGCCTAAGTGTCACAAACTTTGCTAAAAGAAAGGGAAGTCTGCCTCTACCTCCATATCAAATAAATGCTCTGTCTATGCATTATATTTTAGGCTCCATGACCAGAAAAGTGACATGCATCTTTGTTGATGAAAACAAACAAACAAACAAAACCACCAACAACACAGCACAAACTATAAGCAATGTTAAGTATGGCACAGATAAGAAATTAAATCCATAACAGTTAAAAATTCTGCGAAGAAAAGCAAAGAGTTCAAATAACCACAGACAGCATGCACAGATCTCCCAGGAAATAAGATTATCTAATCACGTGTTATTTTAATTTACAGTTGCTTAAAACTGAGTAGGACAACTGGAAGAACAGTACTTCCAACGAGGCGATATATTCATTTACTTGACTCTGAGGGATGTAATTTATGTACAAAACAGATTAACGCATGACATTACTTTATGAACACCAGCCAAAAGGCTTTTTGCCCTTCTGAAGACGATGAGAAACATCAATAATTTCAGTAACGAATTTAAAGCTACCATGTTATTGATTTCCAGAAGTGTAATATATTTGTCATTTGATGGCTAAAAAAATGCTTCTGCAGGTTTACATACCTTCTCCAAACTCATTCAGAATAACCGCTATTCTTTTATTATGCTTTTCTGTCAGTATGTAATTTAGAAGAGTTGTTTTCCCAGCTCCTAGAACACAGACCATATTTCTATTAAAATGTAAGAAAAAGCTTAAATTTTCAAATAAAAAGCAAATACTATTGCGTATGTGTGCACTTCAGACAAATCTGACATCTTCTGAAAGGCGAGTTTTAATTCTTGTACTCTGCACTCTATTGTAACACTGTAAAAATCAGTCTGTAGGGACATTTGACCCCACGGGAACTATCAGCACATTAAATCTCAGCTTTAGTTAATGAAAAACTGTGGGTCTTCTAAGTGCCAATGCTTGAAAAACTTACAAGTCCCCTACCAGCTAGGCAGTCTTTTCCTAAAAAACTTATTTTTATGTTTCTCTTAACAAAAGAAGCACTTATTCTTGTCCCTCCCGCTGTCTTTTCTGACTGGCTCTTTCGTCATCAGTTATCACTAATGTGCTACTGACAGCCATTAGATGAGGCATTCTTAAGCAAAGTTTTCACAACTTCTGTAAAATCACATTACTAACAATTTAATCCCATGCACAAGATCAAAACTAAGGGAGTTTGGTAAAGCAACCTTCCTTCCCTGTCCTTAGGGTTTTTTGAGAAAGTATGATGCCGCACGTTACAACTTTCTGAACAACGCTGGCGATCCTAAATTTAACCCACTCTTTACCACATATAACGATATTTTAAGTTCTCAATGTCCATGTTGGCTTAAGAGAAGGAAGCCAAACCTCATTTGTAAGACTGCAATTCAGTCTGCATTTAACCGAGGCAAATAACGCTACACTATTCTGACATCAAGCAGCCAAAAAGCAATTTGTCAAACATGACCAGAACAAATCGGACTCTGAAAAAAGGCCAGTAAAAGCAGCAACAGGAGCTTGCACAGCTGTTCAAAATCGCCCTGCAAATCTAACTGGAACCGCACGTACTCGGAGCGGCATGAGGACACCGCACGGGAAACACCGTGACGCGCTGCATGACCAACGCTAAGGGCTCCTTGCTGCGGCGCCACCAGGCTCTCGCTTACTCGCCCGGCTGGCGGGCACGGAGGCTGCGGTGGGGGCGGCCGCGCCCCTCTCCC
>NW_010109408.1:0-3482 GCF_000699245.1 Pterocles gutturalis
TCACACACTCACACCTGCAGCCTGCAGCTCCCGGGAGCCCCAGCCACCCCACTGTCCCCCAGCCACCCTGCAGTGGCACCACTGTCCCCCAGCCACCCCGCTGCCCCAAACCAGAGACACGGGGAAGGTGAAAACACACGGATGTCCCTCATCCTGCCAACACCCTGCAGCTGTGGCCGGCTTCGAAGCTCAGCAAGGAGACACGTGCCAGGCAAATGAGTCCCTGGGAAAAGCCAGCTCCCCACGGAGCGGGACTGACTCATGGGAGTGGGATGGAGACATCTCCCCCACCGAGGCAGAGGCATCCTCCCCCCACAGATGGACTCACACCCCCACCACGGCATCACCCCTTCCTGCTCCCCCCTATCACGGCATCCCCACGCTGGAGGATGTTCCACAGCCGGGTAGTGAACATTCTCTTTATCTGCCAGCAGAGGAAACACTTTTCCCCCATCTCTAATACTTTCTTTTTGTAGCAACCACAATTGCGCAACATCGCTGCGCCTCTTCTAGGAAGGTCATGGGAAAATTACAGGAAAAAATACATTATTTGCTCCAGCCGAGGCAGTGCTCAAGCTCAAGGCAACATTTAAGGACAAGGCACCAGTGGGGCAGAAGCACCCAGCATCACACGCCTCCGCTCAACCTCCCAAAACACATGAGGATGACGGTTCATAGAGTTGTCCCACAGGAGCAACCCCGGCTGGCAGCCAAGCACGGTCACCACCGCTGGGTTTGGGGTGAAGAGGGGTGTTTATTGCCAGGGCGCGCGGTCGCTGCCTCCTGCCCACTCCTGCCTGACGGATGGCAGCATGTGGATGGAGCACTGCCATCACCTTATCACAGTGGGGGAGAGTGGAAAATCCTCAGGCCAGGAGGGATCTTGGGAGGTCACCCAGAGCTGCCCACTCGCTTGCGCACTGTCCTCCCCAAGCTCCGCTGGCCGGCTTGTTGGTCATTAACAGATCCCTCGTTTCTCATCAACAGCAGGAGGACCCCAGTCCTGGTGAGCTGCCGGTGTCCCGGTAAAGCCACGGCAGCGCTGCCTGACCACAGCTCTGGTCCCTGACCCACGCCAGGATGGTGCCAGGAGCCAGCAGGTGCCAGGGGGCTGCTGGGCAGCGGCACCGGGCTCCAAGTGTTTGGCGAGAAGCAGACAGATGAGTTTCACAGCAATTAAGGTGGAGGGATGGCAGCACTGCTGATGACCCCGTCTCATCGCTTCCAGAGGTTAAGTGGGGCAAAGACCCCCATTGAAGCCCCCCTCGAGCCGGTTAGGAAACAGAGGACGAGCAGGGCTGGTGGGACGGGGCTCGTGCGCTTCACACGTGCACCGAGGTCACCCCAGCAGCACTCCTCTCTCAAGGCTCACGGCTCCGAGGCTGGTGAGCTGTTTGCTCTTCTCCAGGTTTCCGGGGGAGGAAGGGGAAAGCAAAGCTCCAGTCTCTTGGGTTTTGCAATTGTTTGAAAAAATCCCTAGATTCAGAGGTGAGATAGCACTGGGGGAAAAAGGGTACAGTGGTCTTTGGGGACCAAAGGGACAGCCACAAAAGTCTGCCCTGACAAAATCTGCCTGTGGAGGCTCAGAAACGTCCCCCACCCAGCGCAAGCATCACCCAAGGGTACTAGAAAAATGCTGGAAAGCAGGAGAAGATAGTATCGGCCTCGAGCTGAACAATGCGGTGGCAGCAAACAAAGCGGGAAGGTACTTTCAAGCACAAACACACTTTCCGGAGAGCATGAAAAACTCATCAGTGGTGGGTCGTGCTCGCAGAGAGGAAGCGCCATGAGTGTCACGGGGCCGGACAGGCTGTTCGGGACAGTGAGAAACCTCCTGCTCATTACCTCTGGGCTGCTCCCAGCTCAGGGAGCAGCTTTGCTGTGCCCAGGGAGGGCAGGACGTGCTGGTCCCCACAGTTCAGTCCTCCTCCAACGATGTGGGGACCCCCAGCCCAGCTCTCTCCCAGCTGCTGCATCCTCCTCCTGGTGCTTTGCAGCTCCAGGCACGCTGCCCAGTGCACATCGCCTCAGGACAAGCCTGGCACTGGACATCCTCAGCTGTTTTGTTTTTTTTTTTTTTTTTTACAGCCAGTTCCTTGGGAAAAAATCTGACTGTTCATTTACTAATTTTAGGGTGGCAAGTAATGGAGCTGAGGCACTACCTGGCACAAAGAGCACCAAGGGAGGTTTCAGCTGTTTGTGCCAGGGTAACATCATCTGCGTGGCTCTGGGGTGCCAGCTCCAAATTTGGACTGAATTGGGTGGCTCAGGAGACTGACCTCACTCTGCAGAGTGTAAATGTCACAAGAGGAGGCTTCTGATGGAGACACTGGCTCGTGCAAACCCCAGCGAGCATCCCAGCTTGTCAGGTCGGGGGGGAGCTCCGTGCAACAAAGGCAGCATGGTTTATAACCTATATACCTTATATAACCCAGGAATCTGGTGTATGAGCCCAGAGCAGGGTCCTAGCTGCTCGCCCATTATTTCACCATGGCATGATGCAGGGAAACCACAGAAAAAACCATCCGGAGCTCGGCTTAGGCAGGGAACTCCCAGGATTAACACACCTCTGCCAGGCACAGGATCTCTGCAACGCTCCTGCCCCCAGGACCGCTGTGTCCAGCCCCCCAGGCCACCATGGCAGCACCCCGGGCCAGTGATCCCATTACAGCCAGCCCCTGCCCGGGGAGGAGAGCACATGCCTGAAATTTGAGTTTGCTCCATTCGTCATGTCTCGGGGCTGTTTGTTCCCAAACAAACTCCGTTTAGTCACCGCCTAAGAATCCCATGATGGCGACAATGTGAGATGCTGCTGCTCTGCTCCAAGAAAAATTAAAAGGGGGATAAAAGGGAGGTCTTTTGGTGCAGGCAAAGGTCTCACAGTGATTCCCCGCTCCTGCCACTCCCAGCTCTCCTGTCCGGCTCCAGGCAGGGCACGCAGTCCTGCTGCCTGCCTGCCTTGCCTGCACCCCTCTGGTGTTGCATGCTGGAGATGCTCAGCCGTCATCACAGCTCTGCTGGGTCCCGCACCCCACACTTGTGTTCGTAAAGAGGAAAACGAGTCCGTCCCCATCCTGTGAAGGATGCTCTGAAAGTGCCACGTCACCAGAAGATACCCAGGAGGGGGTCCCCTGTCCCCTCTGCTCCCCAGCCCCTCCTTCCCAGCCTGGCTCCGGCTGTTGGACGTGCAAGCAAGACACGGCTCCTCGCTTCAGCCTCCCGCCTTCCTCCCGGACGGAGGAATTTCCGCGCCACTCTCCAACAGCAAAGCTGCCACCAGACCGAAGGGGCAAGGGGTGGGTGGCCCGGTGGCCCTCCGGCTCCTCTGTCACCTCCCCAAGGCCCACATGCTGCAGCCAGCGGGGACACCGGCCGGGTCCCCGGTGTCAGGGAGCCCAGGTGCTCCCGTCGAGGCTCAGCTCCGCTCTCGGGAGCCGCGGTGGAAGGGGGATGCCAGGGTGGGTGCGTGCTGCCCGGCTCAG
>NW_010109409.1:0-10434 GCF_000699245.1 Pterocles gutturalis
GGCACTCTTGATCAGGGGGTGTAGGGATAAAACAAGGGTAACAGTTTTAAGCTGAAAGAGAGGAGATTTAGATGAGATATTAGGAATAAATATTTTAAAGTGAGGGTGGTGAGGCACTGGCACAGGTTGCCCAGAGAGGTGGTAGAAGCTTCATCCCTGGAAACATTCAAGGTCAGGTTGGACAGGGCTCTGAGCAACCTGATCTAGTACAAGATGTCCCTGCCTATTGCAGGGCAGTTGGACTAGATGACCTTTAAAGGTCCCTTCCAACCCAAACTGTTCTATGGATCTATGATTCATCATCATCATCATACTAGTGTTCAGGGTGGCATGCAATCCTGCCTGGTGATTAGCTGGACTGGTCCACTTTTTTACCAAAAGAGAAGACAGTCAAATGCATATCCTTTATTTAATAAGAGCTGCTGAATCAGGTCAGACTCAAAAGTCACTGACTTTCCTCATTTCTTTTCTCTGACTAACCAAAGCAGCCATCCTTCTTGTTACACATTGCATTCTGTTGCTTTTCATTTCTACAGAAAATTAAATACTGAAAAAAACAGACTGAATCTTTTTTTTTTCCCCCCCCACTAAAGATGCACAATTTTCTTTGAAAGAAAAACAGGAACTGTAGATTTCCAGTAAGTCACTTTCACAGTTATCATGATTATTTTCAGACACTGGTGTGGTCAGTCCTGCAGGAACCCTGTGCTGAAAGGACCTCATGTGTTGCTCTGCTCACCCAGGAAATACCCATGCACCTGGGCCTATGTCTGAGAAAGACTGGCTATAGAGCTGGATAGGTTGTGCAACTGGCTTCAACTGATACACTGCAAGATCTGGATTGCAACCTTCCCAAATCTAGGTATCGGAGCTGCAGAAAGCTATGCCATGGGCAGTAAATCTGGAATGGTCTGTAGGAACTCCTGTTCTGGCCCTTTCCTTCCTTCTAATGGTTAAAAAAAAATAAAAGTCGATTGCAGTTCAGTCATCATGCATAGATAATTTCTTGAAAAGGGAAGGAAGCACTGAGGCTGCCTTTTCTGCTCTCCTGTTGTGATGAGCACTCACTGACAGAATGAGGTTATTCTCAAATAGTACCTTTGAAAGAAATTATTGTTCTAGGCTGCATTTCCAGTTGTTAAACCTCCAGACTTCACAAGCAGCCTTTCTGGAGCTCCATTCCTCACACCTGATGGAAAACCTGCTTTGCTGGAAGAGTGAGCAGGTTAATATCAAACCTTGTAAAATGAAGCAGTTACCCTGAATGCTCTTGTGTGTGTGACACCACATTTCCCCACTAAGCAACACAATTTTGATGTAACCATTTTCCTACTGTCAGATTAGTTCAGGTCCCAGGTTCCTAACTCACAAAAACAATCATTATGACTTCTGTACCTGATTTTCAGACACTGCACACAGATGTGGTTGGATTTAACAAAAACTGACAGATGCCACTGTAATTAAACTACATAATTACATCCCTTCTTAATAACCTACTTTCTAGAGCACTCCCTACAAACTTCAAATTAGTTTTAAACTCCAGACACTCTATTATTGCATGCTAATCTTGCTGCTAGGCTGAGCACACAGACACCAAGAAAATCACCTTTGCATTTGATCTGATGTACAGCTTGCTGCTCAGAGGCCTTACACGCGCCTTTGAGCTCTGCTGCGGAGTCCCGAGTAAGCAGATGAGCACAGAGTGGGAAGCTCCTCTTGGGAAAAGACGTAGAGTGGACTCTGGCTAATACAAAGGCAACTCATTTCAAATTGATGACAAGTGATTTCCTCAACAAAGGGCTTTTAAAATTAGTCCTACATTGGAGAAGAGAGCAATAGATACAAGCTGATATATCTAACAACTTGCTGTGACCCTAATGTTGTCAGGTCAGGCTTTCCAAAGCTGCACCTTGTCCTTAAAAGTCTTGTGCTGCAAATGACTTACAGTTTGTACCTGGAACCCTGAAACAGCCAATGCTGAAAATGGTTTAGGAGGTGAGGACATGGACAGTGGGATAGTGGTGGTGTAAATCTCTTAGCCCTTCACTGGAGCAGCGTCAGAGAGCAGAGGAAGGACAGGCAGGTGGGGACTCTGCTAGGGTGGGTGTGCAGCCCCCCGTGCTGCCAGACCTGGAACGGGTGCAAGGTGTTACAAGGATGCTCAATTTGGTCCACTTAGGTCCAGGGCTGGACTGCTCCCACCTGGCCCTCCTGAGGCTGAGAGCAGGCTCCACTCTGGAGGTAGAGGTGTAGTGATGGGTTTTATTCACGATCTTGCTCCAGCTGCTGTGCCGAAGTGCAGGGCTGCCTGACAGCTACCCCCAGACAGCACCACTCACATCGTCTGCTGACCTTATGAACCCTTTTCCCATTTCTTAACCCCCCATTTCACTGCCCTTGTACCTTCTTATGTCCACCTCAGTCTCCTCCCAAATCAACAACTGACATCAAGTTACTTTTTCCTTCCACACAGACACCAGATTTAGTGTTTCTGTTGCTGTTACCTGGGTAATCTTCATCTGATGTGATATTCCTGATACAGTTATCTGGGTCTGGTAGCTTTTCAAGACCATACTTCCCAAAAGGTCCTTAGAGCTCCCCCAAGTTATCTGTGGAGTTCGGCCATGTCTTATAAAGCCCTCTCAGCCACCCACGAGATGTTGCCATCCTTCATTGCACCATCTGTAACTTCTGTCAGCGTCTCACACTGTTGTTATGTCCAGCAGTTTTCTTACGTCATGTCCAACATTTTTCCTTGTGCTGTTCAGTTTGGTTAACCTCAGGCCAGGTCAGTGCTCTTGTAATTTGCCTGAACCCATAACAGTGATTTTTATTGCAGGTCTTGTAGCATGAGTCTAAATAACTCTGTAAACATGCTCAAATGCTCATCCATAGAGGTCAGACTAAAATACACTTATGAGGGCTGTTGCTTGTGATTTCCCTCCCAAATGAAGAGGTCTAGGAATACATTGATGGATTGCATGATCATAAAAACTTGCCTGACTTCTGAGTGCTGCTTGATTTTAACTTCAGGCACAACTGCAGTATGCACAAATACAACCAAGTAAAAAATGCCAAAGTACAGACTATGGCTTTTGTAGGCCTGTTTTGCCAATAGACGGGGTCAGTGCAGGGGACACACACACCAACTTAAAGAAATGAGCTTATCTTTACTTATGGTTAAAGAAATAACAATAAAATAGTAAGTAAGGATGAAACAGAATATGATAATATAATGCAAAGCAATAAGATAAAAGACTAAACTGTGCAGTACAAAGAAAATAAGACAGCTATCACTATATGTTGCCAGCCATAGTGATTATATAAGGTACATCACCAATTGCCCTAATACTTTACCATCATCCAGATCCACAGTCCCTGGAGAGCCCCAGCTGCAGCGAGGATCTGGAGAACCTGTCCCAGCAATTGGGAGATCCTACACAGTGTGTCCACTCCTAGGTGAGGTCTCCAAAGTCGCTGTGAAAGGGTCCAGCTTTTCATACTATTAAATAAACAAGCTTACATCACTTCAGATGCGGAACATCTGGCATCGTTCTCCATTAGGTTTCCCCCCAAACCTGGCCAGGGCTGAAGAAGGAACCAAGGGTGCTTCTTTATCTGTTTGGCTTTGACAACATTGTTCCAACCAAAGCCGGACATCTGGTCCTACGGCCTTGACAACCCGTCTCCGGACATGGGAAGAAGGTACAGTCTCACGGCATTTGATCTTCATTAGTGATTACACTTTAGCTAAGCTATTTGCTAATGAGCATACACACTTTGCTAATGAGCAGGTTATTCTTATACGTTGATCTGTTGGAGGGGTTCCTCTAGAGGTCAGCTTTGGTTTGAGGCCTGTTGCTCAGGCCTCAGTACTTCAGGGGCCTGCAGCTCAGGCCTCGCACTTCAAGACCACAAGGTTAGGGTCCTTTGTTTTAAAATTTCATTGGTACATGGAAATTAGTATGCTACCTTTTGGCACAGGGGCTGCTCAACCTCCAAAAATGGAATATACGTTTTAAAACAGTATTCAGAAGCAAGAAAAAATATGGAAAGGGAATGGCTAGCTTTGAGTACTGCGGTAGGATCTCACTGAGTACAAATGTTGCCTGAAGAGAAAATGCAGCTCAACACTTTTGTACAACAATTAAAAAAACTAATGGAAACTGAAACGTGAAGATATACTGGGGAAAATCTTGCATAGAAACTAGGCTAAAATCTAATTCAACAAAATAAGACAAGCAAGCTAAATTATTGTGAGTTGATGTGAAGATATATAAATAGCAGGGTTACCCACTTAACTAAATTGGTATATCTTTGTGTAGGGCAATCCCTCCTGTTTCCAAGGTCTGCAACTCAGGCAAATCTGAACCACTGCAGAGCAGACCTACTCACAGAAAATTAAAAGGAGCCTTACATGTTAGAGTGCTGAGTCTTGCTTGTGCTTTGAGACTGACTCTTACTAAAAAAAAATCGAAAAAATACTTTACAGACCCTGAAGCTTTTATGGAGATGCCCACATTTCTAAAATCTAGATACTAGACTGGAGAGCAAACAGCTGCATGCTATGCTGACTCATTCACTTACTCATGGGCTATGCTGAAGATGTAGTCTCCACAGATTTGATAGGGTCATTCTGAAAGCATAAATTTGCTTATTTTGCTAATACCTCTTTTCTTGTGTAGAGATGTCACATTTTTGCTTGTTTGAACCTCCCTAAATGATCATGCCTAAGAATTTGAAGAGTCTGCAAGGCTTTTCTCCTGCCCAGCCAACTGTTCAGGGCATCAGATCTAGCAGAAGTTAACAAATTTAGGAGGTTGAACTCACTGTTCCTCAGTGCGACAGATGATGTTCAGAAAAAAGTAATGCACACCATCTCAACAATGCTAGAGCTTCACTAAATGCTAACTTTTAGCGTATGTCTGAGCAACTAATTGGTGAGATTTTCAAGCTGTACTGGAATAGTTTTAGTCTTCATGTCTGTCATATATGAATGCCTTGTCCTTACTCTTGCCAAAAGTTTTGTTGTCTCTACATCAAGCAGCCTCATTAAGGTCTCAAGCAGGTAGCAGGTGAAGTACCCAACATCAATTTGACAACTACACCTACAAAAAGTAAGCACTATATACTTCTGAAAACTGCCTTTTTTTTTTTTTTTTTTTTTTTTTTTTAGTATTTCAAATCCTATGTGGAAAAGCAGAGTTTATTCTTAAGATACCTGAGTAGCAATATCTGAAATAGTTCTTAGCCCCAAAATGGAAAACACATACTTGTGGATTGCTCATTCTGGTGGCTTTGTCACCTGCTCCTGGACGAACAGGGGGCAGATGCTTTCTGAGGTGTCCAGCAATCACCCCAGCAACCACCCCAGGGCTTGTGTGGCACATCCTAGCCCACACTGACGAGGACTCTGGTGGGGGCAATTGTAGAGGTCCTCTGGCATAGGAGGTCAACGGCCAGAAAGGCTCACAAAATTATGAGAAAGAGTAGTCAATGAGAAAAATCTGCACCTCTCTGAATCTTACTCAAACAAGTGGGGAACTTTTTCCCATCACTATAACTGTTTTGCTGAATGTGACAGCTGCTACTGAACTGCACAGGAGGAATCTCACTGATCTGCAGGTTTGGGCAGGAGTTACCCATTGCTTTTAACAATGATGACCACGGAAAAGCAGTTGCTAGAAGTGTACAGAGGCAAAAAAAAAATTATGCAATGTAAAAGTGGAGTTCAAACACTGTGGAACGTTTGCACAGAGTGCTACTTTTAGATACATACCAGAAAAAATACAGGGCATCTCCACTTACATGCAGATTTTGGTTTTCTTGTCTCTTCCTGCACAGCAATGAGGAATTTGTTGTTACCCATATAGAGATAGTAACTTCTCTCGTTAGTAGGAAGATGCCAGAAAATTAAAGAAAACTAAAGAAAAAAATTATGCATATAAACTCCTCACATGTGCTAAGGAATCAGCTTTCTAAGCTACTGCTGAAGTGTACTACCTGCCTACACACACTGAGCTTGAGCTTGCCTGCCAGTACACTTCATTAGGTGAGTGTAATTTGCTGTCTCAAAGCTATGAGATGATTTTCCCAAACTTAGGTGTACCACACCCTATCGGCAGCCTTATGTGTGTGTATATGTATGCATGTAGAGGCTTTTTTTCTATAAAGCATCAATCGGATGTTGAAATGCAGAAAGCTGGTTCCCCACTCCGTAGAGTGAATAATTTGGATGGCAGCATTGCAGGGTGCGTTGCTCATTGTATTCACTCCTCTCTTGCCATGTTGCTTTGTTCCCATTCCCTGTGAATCTCCTCAGTGATGAAGACTTCTTCTTTGCCACTGGCAGCTAAAAGATTTTCATACCTCTAGTAGCAATGTAACATGTTAGAAATTGGTCTATTCCCTCTCTGTGGCCTTTAACTTGCACTTTACGCTTAAATCCTTTGTTCTCAGACAAGAAACTGGTCTTTGCATTTACCCTACTGAGTGTTTAATGAGAAATAGCAGCTCTCATCATACCTCCCTGTGGCCAGAAGAGTCCATCGTACAGGAGGTTTGGGTATAGTGTTGTTTATGAAACTGGTCTTCCCATAGCTGAAGTGGAATACTAGTATCTTACTTGGGCGAAACAGATGGTGCGTTTTCCTATGACTAATTAGCTATGCAGTGCCTCATTTGCAAAGAGTGAGAGGAAATCCCTGATCCCTCTCTGCTGCTTTCTCTCCCCACCCCAGGCCTTCTGCCTGCGCAGAACACCGCTGCAGGGCGTCGTGATCCAGAGCTTGTTGGTCGGACAGTGTCCAGCAAAAATGGTCCTGACCTGCAACTGGGACTACAACAACCCACATAATTACCAGTAAGTGCACTGAATTTTCAACCAGAAACATCTGACACCATAACAATTGGTCAGGTTAAGTCTCTGGCTAGTGATGAGGGGTGTGTAATGTCATTTCAAGATAGCAGGAGAAAATAAACCACAGTGAAAAGGAATCTCCCAAGCTTGAATTCACTGCCAGCTCTGCAGCAGTCAGGCCCAGGTTTCCAGAGCAACATCTGATGGACAAATTCTCTAACTGCTGCCCAACCTGCCATCAATGGGCACCTCCTTAGCTGTAGGTGCTTTGCTGAGTTGTAGCCTAAATTAGTTAAGCAGGCCTGCAATTGGTAACCTGTCACTGCTGCTTGATGAGTACTTAGCAAAGATGATTAAATGCAGTGTTCCTAGACAGAATGTACTCAGCTAAAAAAAAATTCCCCAATAACTCCTAAAGTTATGTTTTGTTATATTGGTTGCAAACTTTGCGTCTCTGTGCCTTATACACAAATCCTACAGGTGCAGTTTGGTCCATGCATGTTTGTTGTCATCTTCTTGCTCTGTGCACAAGTAGGTGTGGACGTGAATTAGATGCAGCTGTTCTGGTCAGTGCAACAATTAAAAGTCTAACCTAAAAGTCTAACTGGATTCCAAAAGCTTTGCAGAAAATCTATCCTTTTGCACATTGAGTGGAGTATTGGGGCAAATCTATTAACAGGTGATAACAGCAAAGCCTTGTGTTGAATTCTTACGCACTTAACTCTGATGTGACTTCATCTGAAACCTTGAATGTATTCATACTGGTGTGGAAAAAAGTCATATGGGGACATCAAAGAGGTGTTTATGAATTAGAGGAAAACAGAAAACGTGCTGATTCTTTCTTCTGATTGAAGAAATCATCTCATGAAATTAACAGCAAGCAAATGCATACTAAATATAGCAAACACTTGTTGTCACTACAAGCGTCCTGCTACAACACGTGATGAAATAATGTACGATTGTAGTACTTTGGTAGCCAAATCTCTCCTCATAGAGACATGAAGTTCCATTGTGATCCCCAGTATGAAGGGAAAACTTCTTCCAACCCATATGTTGCGCTGCACAAGCTCAGCTCTTAAATGCTTATGGCAACACAGACTGTTCTGGATTCCTGGACTGGATCTACCCAAACACTCAGGCAAGCAAACAGCTGTGAATGCATCCTGCAATCGGCTTCAATGGAATGGCTCACACCTTAAGAAGAGTCAGAACATGAAAAGTCTTATTGGGATGTCTTCTAGAAAGAGGAGAAAGTACTGTCAGGAGCTAAAAAAGTCAGTAAGAACCAGCAATGTGAGTCCATGTGGGAAGCACACGTGGTTGTGGTCAATGTTGTTACACTCATTCCTCAGCAGAGACTTACAGACTGCTGAATTACTGCAATCTGTTCTTCCAACTCCAATACTAGGTGAAGGAGCTGACAGATACCCATGCCCCCCACTGAATTATAATTGATCAAAAACTAAAATCTGTTGCTTTTAGCAGTAAAAAAATCAATCTTTCTTCTATAGTACACATTCTTCTTTTTTCTGCCTACTGTAGAGAGCTGTACATAGAGACCAGTACCCTGCGCACAGGGTTTCACTAACAAACGTGGGCAGGTATTCTCCCAGCAAGTTGAGCGACCAGTTTCAACACACCTTGGGTACCAGCTGTACTCTGATTCAAAACATAGAAGTGTACCAAACTCTGAGAAGAAGATTCATATCTATTTATATTACCGGGCTAGGTATGTTTTTTTTTCTGGGAAAGGAATGCATACTGAAAACTGCCAAATTGGGCATCTCTAAAAATCCCAGTCCAGATGTATGGCACTAAAACAAGGTACCTTGGTTGTTCTGAAGGCAACACACACTGTTGAGAGGTTCCCTTTGTTTGTTTTTTGTGGAGTGGGGTCATGTCCCCTGAGATGTAGGATGCAGTTTCTCCATGTTTACTATTTAGCAAGTATTTCTGGTAGAAGACAATTCTTATTTACATTTCCCAGTTTGTTTTCTCTTCTGTTTGATTGTTTTGTTCTCAAATGTTCCTCCTATTACTATGTCTTCTGGAACTGCCTGGCCTACTTTAGGCTAAAAATAGCCCTCATTGCTACTGCTGTAGCTCCACGCAAGCCACACAACAGACACACTAGGAAAGAAAACCTCATGCCCTGCTCAGCTTCCCTGAAGTGACAAGTGGGGCAGAAATACATATGACCAAAAAGCATGAGGAAATATAAATCCTGCCTTCCTGCTCTGCTTCTACTAGGCTTGCTGATGATGCAAAGTGGAGAAACAGCAGAAAGGCATGTTGGTGCTTTGGTTTCCTTCTGCCTCCTTCACATCCACCAAGGACAGTAGATGCCACTTCTCTTATGGAGAGACATGAAAGAAAAGATGGAACTGCAGGGACATGAAACTGCAAAAAAAGACATTTTCATGTTAGTTTCCAAGCAGTCATTCTTCAGATTAACTTAACGTGGTTATCTGTTTGGTAAATATTGGTCTTTAGGTATGATCAGACCAGTGCTGCACATGCTGTCACACTGCTCAAATGAGCAGGAATACCCCTCTTCTACAGCCGAGATGTCTTCAGTGGGCTGTGCCTGTGCTCCTGATGTCTTACAAAGGAAAAGGGTTCTGGATACATGAAAATGTTTTCCTCTGCATTGCAGCAGACAAAACTTAATACTCCTCAACCTTAAGTGGATAACTTTATAATACTTGTCTGCTTGTGCACCTCAGTCCCTGTGGCCCATGATGCATGCTGGTGAAATGCAAACAGTTGAGGCTTTCTGGTGATCTTGGGCAAGTCACCCCACTGCCATGTGGCACTGTGCTCCCTATCTGTGAAATGGGGGCGTCATGAAGTACCCAGAAACCCTTCTGCACCTACCTTGGCAATTGAGGAATGGAACTCCATTGCTCCACAGATAAAAACTTTGTTTTCCTGATTTACTCTAACTTGTGGATGCTATTTTTTTTCCATTTCACAGTTAAAGCATATTGACAAGAGCACTTCACACACACAGAGCCAGGACTCTGTGCTCTTTTGCAGTAGAGTAACTCGTGGGCCATCTTTTCTTTGCCCTGTCAGCTAGGAATTTGGCTTGCACCTAAATAGCTGGGGTGATACCGTTCTCACCTCTAATAACACATCTGTGACTCGGAGGCAAATCTGAGCCTAATACAGAGTAAGCACAAGCTACTCTCTCGCTGTTCTCACTGGGCTCATAGGTGACAGTTTGCTGGGGACGGGTCAAGTCGGGTACCACAAGTTCAGAGCATCCCAGCTGTCCCTGCTCAGGGGTCAGGGCAGTGCAGTTTTTGAGTCCAGGCTCCCAGCCCTGTGCCGCAGCCGTGGTCAGTGGTCCTGCCCCGTGCCCTAATCCCACATGGGGAGCCCCGGGGGAAGGGGTCACGCCAGCGGTGCTGGGGTCGGGACCAGGGTATGGCCTCTGCCCCGGGCTGGGGGGGCCCCTGACCCAGAGCATCCCTGGGATAGGGCACCAGATCCGAGATCTCACCCCTTTGTGAGTTCGCTTTTCTCCCTGGCTTCGTTCTCTCCCATCTTCCCTTTGTGGGGTGCATCCA
>NW_010109410.1:0-22031 GCF_000699245.1 Pterocles gutturalis
CGTGGCCGTTCCTAACCTTGGTCTGTATGGAATTGACTCGGAGGAAAGTGGTACGAAATTCAGCCGGGAGTTTGTAAGTCATTGCGGAAAGTCAGTTTTTTCAGATCGATGTTTTTTATGTGTGTCTGAGCGGTGTAATGTCCCGTTGGAAAATGTTATCTTCCCGCTAGGAGCGTGGCCGTGGCAGCGGCAGGGGGGGGTGTTCTGGGGGCTGCGCTGCAGCCTGCGGGGCGGCGGCTCCGGGAAAGCCCTGGGAGCACAGGGGAGCAGGCTGCACTGGGGCTGGAGCAGCCCGGGTGGGTAACTGCATTGCGGGTTGTCTTGTTTGTGCTGCTGGCCAGGCTGGATGGTTGCAGGCCATAGGAGGGAAGACAGGCGGCTTTCCTGAGGCTGTCTGCTGTTGCTTCTACCTGTGAGAAGGCTGTATGTGAGATGCTGTATTTTTCCTTCCCTGTTACTGCTTGTTGGTAGAGATAAATTTGTGTTTTCATGTGAAAAGCAGAATTAATTGCAATAAACAGTATATATGTATTAGCTTTGGTGATTATGAGGGTGTGTCTTCTACACTTGTAAAATAAATCTGGAGTTGCACAGAAGGCCAAAATTTTATTTTTCTGTCACTTGTAGTAAGGAGTAAGCTCTTAAGTTATGCAAGTAAACTTATGCTTAAGCTTTCTGTGGCCTATCAATGTGGTAGTCAGGGACTACTAAAATATGCTTTCCATTGTCTTCCTTAGTTGGCTAATCCTCCGAATGAAACGTAGAGTGACTATAACATCTAATTTCTATATTTGCTTTTTCGTAGATATTGGTATTAACCTGACAGATCCTATGTTCAGAGGAATCTACAGAGGAACACAAAAACATCAAGGTAAATGTTTCTCTGTATCTGCTGAAAGTCAGGATCCCTCTTGTTAAAACAGAAACCTCTTTCATGACAGAATGTGAGGTTAGAGTTTCTATTTTCTCCTCAAAAACTGGATGGTTATTATTTACTAGGGCTTGAAAAAGAAAGTGTGACAAAATAAGTTAGATGTTCTAAGCAAAATACATTCTTTTCTCAACTGCTCTTAAGTTGTCATACAAGGTAACTGCTTCTAGAGCAAAATGGACAATTCCCGATCTATTTATATTAGGATTGCATGGAAAAACTGATCTGAGAATTATGAACAGTAAAGTATCAAAGTATTTCATTACTGAATCATAGTTACATATTTTAACTGATGCTTTTTTTGCTCTCATGGCCTTCAGATGTAGGTGTCAAAATAGAGAGTCTCCTAATGTATGTGGAAAAACTTCAGTTGACTTCTTGGATTTAAATTGGATCTTCAATAATTGCATTTTGTTATTGTCTTCTAAAGATTAATCAAGTGTGGTTTAAAGTTTATAGATGATAGGCATTTTGACTGCATGAAAGTAATTTTTAGTTGAAAAATAGTCAACCTATGCTGTAAAACCTTAAGTTCAATTTATGATATTTTTATTAACTTCTGCAGATGACTTTTTGGATGTGGTAGAGAGAGCAGTCAAAGTTGGCATTAAAAAGGTAATTTCTTATAATGAATTTTCTTTAATATTTTAAATGACTTTCTAATACTTTGTTTTTTTAGTGCTCCCCTGTTAAAACAAATGTTTCTGGTGTTTACAATGCAAAATGTGGTAGTAACTTTCTTCAATAGCATAAAGCGAAAGTGTTCTGTGTAGAGCAGTGTCTTTCGTTTGCACAGATCATTAGATGCTGATTAATTAGGTTCAGTGGTATCATATGGGATATGTCTGTAGAATTTATTTTGTGGAGTTGCAGCAGAAAGATTTCTCCTCTGACCTACTGCAATCAACTAGTACATAATTTTCCATGTTAGTTGTATTATAGGCAACCACTTCTTTCTTCTTCTATCCTGTTTGACTCTGTCCTGTCTGACCTGGTGCTGACTCTGATATGTAGCATGTGTAGGGCTAAGAGTTGTCCAAAAGCAGTGTAGTCATAATTTATTAGGACGTAGGATGCAAGATCCTGCAAGTGGTGGTTCAAAAAACAGTGGAAGCAACCATTCTGGTGTGATAACCTTTGATTTTAATGTAAAAATAAAATATTGGAACCAGAAATTCTTACATGTGTAATCCCAGCTCTGATACAGACTCCTTTGTTGGTTTATCTGTTTACTTACATCTTGTGTTGGGTGTTTGGCAGTTTTTAGTTTCTCCACCTGTAAAATGGAGAATATTTATGAATATAATTTCTTGAATGCAAATAAAAGTTTCTCAAGTCATTGTCTAATGAAGTTAATATTGTTGCAAATACAAGTATTTTACACTTTTAGTGGTTTAGATACTTAGAATAGAAGGTATTTGATAAAGAAAACAAGTAGGTTTTGATACTTAGTGTATTTACTAGCTCCTGCAGAAGACTGAGGTTTGTTACTGATTTATGAAATTTTGTAATTGTCTTCTGATGTCCTCTGTCTAGATTCTTACTTATATCTGAGTATTTTCTTAAACATTCTGTTTGATGTTCAAAGAAGAATGTGCTCACTGACAGTACTTTTCTTCTTCCAAGTTTTTGATTACAGGTGGGAGTCTACAAGATAGTAAAGACGCATTGCAGCTGGCACAGACAAATGGTATTTTCACTTTAAACTTCTGTTGTCAGTCAAAAATGTGGCCTTCTCCACTCTCAGAATTAAGAGTTCAAAAGGACCTGTCCCTGGAGGTGTTTACAGAATCTCAGATTAAAATGAGAAATTATGTTTCAGAAAGGGGTGAATGCGTTGTGTATGAGTTTCTGTGTGTTGCTCTTTAGATCCCTGGGTGTTGGAAGGAATCAGTCTTTCCTGAATTTGTATTTTTAGATAAAAATAGAAATTACAGGACATTTCTGGAATAAAAATTTTGTTACAACACTCTCTTCTAGAAATCAGATGGAATGCTTATATGGCATGGATTTTTTTTTTCTTGGTGGGTTTTTGCATGGTTTTTACTTACTGATCCATCATGACCAGCTTGAGCAAGAGAAATATATTTTTCTTTATGGTTCTCCTAGCTTTCCCGTTCTTTCTCTGAAAAAGCAAGTATCATTCCACTAATTACTTAAATATGTATTTGAACTAAAACACATGTTAAAGTACTATTTACAGAACAGAACCGTAGAATAATTTAGGTTGGAATGATTTTGAGGAGTTAATCTGGTCCAACCCAATCTACCTCCCCATGTCCATCAAAGAAGGGAAAGCTTTAGTATTAGGTCAAGTTGCTCGGGGCCTTATATATTCTTTCCCTCCCCTGATGCTTTTACATTGTCCATAAAGGCACTCAGCAGAAGTGTTAGTTTTGGCACTAAGGTGATCTAGATTAGGTATGTCGGTAAGTCAGGCTAGATGTTGCTTGCAGAATCCTGTAACAGCTAATGTAGAGGCACAAAAGGGAGATGGCATACTGTCTGCAAATCTTACAGCTGAGGATAACCTGATGCATTTTGAATGAGGTGTATTTCTAGGTGACATCAAGAGATCTCTTCCAGCCTCAACAATTGTATGATTTGTTGAGGGCCACTCCACCCGAATAATTCAGCTCTGAGTTGCAGTTTTGGAGTATATTAAAAATGTGTACTAAAAAGAAACACATGCACACTCCCCTCTAGAGATACTGTCATGATAACATTTTTAAAGCAGAAAACTTCAGTGTAATAAAATCACCATCATAAAGATGTTCAAAGGGAGTTTTGTTTTTAAATTATGATCAATGAAAAAAAACCTCTAGATGCAGATACTGTCTAATCTAATCTGTATCCTTTTTTTTTTTTTCTTGTGTTTAGACATGTTTTATAGTACAGTTGGCTGTCATCCTACCCGCTGTGGAGAATTTGAGCAGGGTAGCCCTGAACAGTATTTATCTGAATTAAAAAACCTGATTGAAAAAAATAAGACGAAGGTCATAGCAGTTGGAGAATGTGGCTTAGGTAAGTGTTATCTTAGTACTTCAGTTTTTCTTTTCTAGACATCTATTAAAAAATCCTAAAACACTGTGGGTTTTTTGTTTTTTCTGTTTGTAGATTTTGATAGATTAGAATTTTGCCCAAAGGACATCCAACTCAAGTAAGAAACTTTTGATGACTATAAATTGACTTGTAGCAATTTACAGAAGTGTTTTCTAGCTTGTGTTCTACCACGTAACACTGTGTCGGGTATAGACCTGCAGTTTGAAGGGTTAGATCTGGGTTTTTTTTTGCCAGAAATGAGACTTCAAAGAAAGATGCCTACATTCGAGTAGTTCTATGTGATGAATTTCGCTACCTGCCTGCTGTTGACTTAGCATGTCTTTTTCTGTAACATTGATCAGAATTTATCAGTTTCAGGGTGTGACAGATGTTGTTTCTTGCTAATAGTTCAGAACTCTTAGAGACTCACGGGGAAAATAGCATAACTGTAGTGTGTGAAAGCAGAATTGGGTTGTTGAGTGAAAGGCATGGGGAAGGGAACAGAACTGTCAAAAAGGATAAGTGAGAAGTGGGGAAAAATGAGCTTTTAGTAAGGGAGGTGTTAGATGGGAGCAGATAATTGAGAGCTGATGATAAAGGTGATCTCAGGAGGTGGAGAGATCTGTGCTTTGAAGTAATCTATGCGGCATAGATACCGCGGGGAAAGAAGCTGGCACAGCCCCTAAAGTCAGCTTGCGTTCTTGTATTGAGAACCTCTGTCTACAGAGAGAACTGACTGGAAGATACAAGTGATAGATTCAAATAAGATGAGTGATTAATGAATTGTGCTGGCATATTACTGTTCTGAGTAAATTAGTCACTGGGGGGCAGTGGTTAGTTGTGTTTTTTCTAATTGCCACATGTTAGCAGTAAGTAATTACTTCATAATGCTGCAGCCGTACAGTAAAATATTCATCAAAGTGGACAGAACGCTTTTCCTGTTAGAATTCGGTGTACACAATGTTCAGCAAAGCACACCTTGGAGCATACCCTGTTTCTTTCTGTGGCAAACTAAAACACGGGTGGAGTATCATATTTTAAGATCCTTATTGCCTTGGTGTTATTGGGAGAAAAAAATATATGTATGATTTTCCTTATCTGATGGACTGCAGCTGAAGACCTGTAGTGAAAAACTTCTAATCAGGTGCACTGAAATTGGGTTGTGAGGAAAGGTGACAGGTTGGAACAGAAATCACTTTTTAAATGATGAGTCCTTTCTAATTAAGGTTGACTATGACAGAAAGTCTTTATCTGAGCTATTTTAGTGAATGGAATGAAATACATAAATCTAGTTTCTAAGAGATCTATTGAGAGCCTTGCTGAAAATTGCATTTGGAAGGAGGTGATTGATCAAAAAACCAGAAAGCAAGAAATATGAGGGAGTGAAGAAATATTGAAAGCCTCAAGGACAGATGCCTGCAAACACTGTGTTTGTAAATTCTGTCTTTTCTAAATGGGCAGCTTTCCCTGCTCTCCATCTTCCACATGTTTGTGAAAGATGGTCAAAGTTTGGGGTGTTTTTTATTTCTGCTAATTGAATGCTATGGAGTTGTAGACAGACTGGCTTTCATGACCTGTAGCAAACTGGATGGCAAAGTCTTCAAATTAATATTCAGTGTATGCTTGATTAATGAACTAAAAAAAAAGGAAAGCGAAGTGTGAAATAAATGGAGGCAGTTCACTGGTTTTCAGCTGATCCGTAGTTCAGGTATTGTAACAGCTGCAGAGTTTATCCATAAAAGAGAAGTATGGTAGTTTCCCAGTAGGCAGAATCTGAGCGTGACCTCTGTTTTGTTTAATCAGTATTTTCTAGTTAAGTTATGCTGTGTTTTCTTCTGGAAAATTGTAATCTATAAAAAATGAACATTATTTTTATCCTGCTTCTTGGATTGAAAAGCTAAACGATGAAATTAGTTTGTTGAAGCAAACCTAAGAACATTTTTTGTCAGAATTTTTCTCCATTCTCATAAATTTTTCAACAGAAACTGGTGATTCGAATAGTACTTAGATGAATGTACTGCCTTCATATTATGGTGAAGATCATATTATAAATCGACTGATAAGTATATAGAAGTTTCACTTCTGCTGTACTACTGCAAAGGGTTTGTGAGGCTCAGCAACCTGGGAAACAGGAGTTTTCTTAACCAAATTAGAGAGGGTGAATGAAATTACATGCACTGTTACTCATACATGAATCCAGAGTTGTTTTGAGATCGTATCCCTCAGCAAGGCCAGTTAGCTTCAGGTCTTTAGTGCCTTGATCCCGAACCTGAAAATACCACAGCATTTGAACTTTATGGTCAAAACTGAGCCTTCAAACAGCCATGCAGAAATATTTTCAAACTTCCTTACTGAGAAGCAGCATAGAACCAGCGTATATTGAATGACAGTCTATTCACCCAAAAGAAAAAGTTTGTTCCTTAAGCCCCAGAACTAGTAAGATTTGGTTTCTTACTGAGTTCTTTTGTTACCATTCTAATCACTGTATGTCTGGTGTCTTCATGCTTTTCCAGGGTTTCTTTTTCCTCTCCTTCTACTCCCCTGCCCCCTCCAAGGAATTTCCTATCCACCTCCCTTTTCTCTTTGACAGGGCAAGTAGCAGCATGTGTTGGGCTTCATTGTTGCTAGGTTTGGAAGAAATTTGACTTACCTTTCCATTTTTAGGGGCGCTAAACTTTGTACTTTCAAGACCGCTACCCTTCTCAAAATTGGATTGAAATTGGCCAGGAAGTTACCTGGGGGGATTATTTGCAGCTCAGTCTCTAAATCCTCATTCCCATGTGAAACAAGTTTTCTGTTTTAAAAAACCCACCAATAATGAAGCAACTGTAGCTATTTAGCCTCAATAGCAATCATGAGTTGCAGTTAAATCTATATTTAGTAAAACAAGCTATACTAAGCACAGTATCTAGATTACAAAGAAGATTCAAAGTTGGTGTAATTAATTCTCCTGAATTTTCATGTCTGTTTTTAATGTTACACATGATTTCTGTTCCATCTGTTTTATCTCAAAGATCTGCATTGATAAATAGGGAAGGTAAAATTTATCAGAGAAATATCAACCTGTAATATACAGAAAATAGTGAAAATTGAACAAAATGAAATGACCAGTTGCATTGTCGGGTTTTTTTTTAGGAAAATGTAAATCAGACTAATGGTTTGCTGCCACTTTCTCCAGACTGATAAGTGAATCATATACAGCAGTATGTGAACACTTGAGTTTGCCTTTGAAATGTTTCTGATAGCTGATGATGGGGATGCCCCTGTGCCCTGGGCTGCTTTTAATAGCAACACCCAACAAAATCCCATATGTGCATACAGTCCCAGCCTGTTGGGACAGGCAGTGTTGTTCTCCTGCCTTGGCCAAATAATGTCATATTTCAAATTATGTGTTCATACTGAGTCACCGATGCACTGTTGGCCTTCTGCCGTGCGTAAGTTCCTTTACCGTGTTTCCTGAGCATTGATAATTTGCATGCCTGTGTGTAGTGTGGCAGACAGCAATGGTAAATGATAATGCTCTGGGATCAGAACTAGGGGCAAATGACAAGTGACGGGTTAGTTCAGTGCTAATTAGTTTCCTTTGGAAACTGCACTGGGGAAACTGGCTGTCTAGTTACCTTCCCTCTGCCCACATCTTGATGTCTCTTCATAGGATGGCTGCCTCGCTGTTTCCGCTCCTTCAAAGGGAATACTAGGAGTAGAAGGTAGGAGAGGGAGAAAAATGAGTGAAAAGGAAAAGACACAGGCATACAAAGGAGAGGAGGCACAACAGTGGAAATCCTTGAAAGCGAAGGCAATAGGCAGAATGGGGCAGAAGTGAGATGCCTAATATTCGTATTTGCTCCACCCCAAGAGGGGAGAGACTGATGTTCATGGAAGAGCAAACAACAAGTATGGATGGTTACTTTACAGGCCAGCCAGCTCTGATGCAGTTTTGGCCATTTGAGGCTGTAGACATCTGCATAGTGCTCCTTCACTTGCCCTCACTGCATTTACACGTGCTTCGTGAAATAGTGGTCTCTGTGTGATCCACACTCTCCCATTCCTGACATTTCAAAACTCTGTGGAGAGAAAGTGAGTTCCTCTTTCATTAAAAATAAATAAAGAAAAACTAACTCCAACACTACCACTACACAAGAAAACATGCTTAGCATATTTATATGTACATTCTTCAAGTATTGATGCTCTTGGCCACTTCTTACCTGTCTTTCAGCATAGATCACTACTATGTTAATATACCATGAGAAAGAGTTCCTTTTAAATCCTTGCACAAATAAAAGCTTTTGCATGGCAAATCCATTAATTCTGTCTTTACTTCTGGAGGATAAAAACATACAAGCACTGGAAAAAGCTCTTCTACTGTCTTTATTTGCTTTTATACTGAGCTTCTGTTTAAAAATTATTTTTATTTTACAGGTATTTTGAAAAACAGTTTGAGCTTTCAGAACAGACACAACTGCCCATGTTTCTCCACTGTAGAAACTCACACACTGAATTTTTAGGTGGGTTTTGTTTGAGAATTTCGTATTCAGAGCAAATTCACCTTTGTCTGTTATAAAGCTCTTTACATTTTTATTTATTTCATTTCATAGACATTATGAGAAGAAACCGAGATAGATTTGTAGGAGGGGTGGTAAGTATGGGCGTGAGTGTAGCATTCATTTTTACATGCATGTGTGTGAATATTGTTGCTTAACATGCAACTTCTTGTTTGTCACAGAATCTGGGTAGGCTTCCTGGTAGATTATTGAAGTTATTATTAATCAATAAATGTTTTCCAGTTCTTTCTAGTATTTTTATTTTTGTTGCTTATTCAACAGGTTTTTTGCAGAGTAAGAAGATAGGCTGAGAAAAAGCTCTGCAGCTGACGTGAGCAGTTTTTCTTGGCCTGTCGTAAGGACAGTTTAAGCACCTTATAATTGACATTGGCCTTTTTCCAGTTCTTCAGTGTGTGTAACTGCGGTGCGTTCAGACCACGGATCATTTAGATGCATGTTCCCAGTGGAAGCCATAACCTCAAACATTTGCTTCTGACGTTAGACATCGTTTTCAAATTAGATCCAGATGTAACTTTTGATTGCTTTATGTCTTTAGATATTCAGATCATGTATTTTAATTCAAAAGCATAACAGGAAAAACTTGGGATGAAATGGCTATGAAAGTCCAGAAACGCTCTTCGAGGTTGCCATTATGGCAGGATTTTCCAAAAGTAATAAATTATTGGATTATCCTATCCTACTAACACCAGACCATGCCTCCTACAATAATATCTCAGTCCCCAGGTTTCCCCTTTGTTATTGCAAAACCTTCCCCTAGCTCAGTACTTTGCATGTTGTGTTCTTACACAGTACTGTACAGTACTGTCTCTCTGTCCTTCCTTTCTCTTGTCTGCAAAACCAGTTAACTAGTGGAGACATGACGAGCAGAGCACCCGCTGTAACTGACTGTCCCCCTCACAGCAGGGGGAAGCAGACAGTCATCTTTGTTCCACTCAGGCAGAGAAGCTGCGGTTCCCAGATGCGTTACGCTTTTTGTACCTTGTGACCTACCACTTTAGTCCCTGGGATGACCAAATAGACTGTCTCTCTAGTTCCAACGGACTAAAATCTGTCGAGAACATAACACTGCTCTTACCATGTTCCTGACAGTGCCCTGTAGGGAATACTGAGGAAAGAAGGTAAAAAAATCAGCGTGCACAGGATTACTTCCTGTATGTGGTTTCCCAGCAGTCAGCTACAGGAAGTTCCTCGGCCAAAAGAAGTCACTAGATAGGCCTTTTCTACACATATTTATCACTTATAAAACGTGTTAACCACTTTTACAAGTGACTTCAGCCTGAACTTTGCCCAAATTCAGAATCAACTGAGCCATGTCCCATCTTTGTGTTTGTATTGATGTGTAATGCATACTATCAAAGGTATTTATGATGCAAATAGAAACTTATGTGTACTTTTAAATTATTAGAGTTTTACGTGAAGTACATATATATGTACATCTATATTTATATATATTCTAGGTACATTCTTTTGATGGCACAAAGGAAGAAGCAGCAGCTATATTAGATTTGGATCTTTATATTGGAATAAATGGCTGGTAAGTTCTTTACAAGAAATAAAACTATTTTAAAATGTCAGCTGTAGTGAACTCACTGCCTTCTTTTAAACAATGAGGTCAAGTTTTCAAAGTTCACTAGACTCTTAATCATCTGACAGATTTAGAATTGCACTCATCTGTTAGCCATGAAAAGTTCTTACAGCTCAGTGAGTTAATCTAGTCTTAGGTCCATTCTACTACCCTCAGGTCAATCCTTGTTAGTAAATAAAGGTTGTTGAAAGTAAGTGGTCCTTCTGAGAAGTGTTTAAAAAATAGTGTAATTTTAAGAAGCTGTGTCAAAACCAGAGATAATGCGAATGTAACCTGAGCAGCCTTATCTGCTGGTTACAATGTCTAAACTGTCAGCAGTCATCTGGCCAAAAGCCAGCCAGCACCACTTTGTAAGTTTCATGGCTTGCTGAGGCCAGGCAAGCATGCGCAGTGCAGGCAGGGGTCCTGTATGCTTGCTAGGGTGAGACAGCTTCACTGAGTTGTCTTTTTCTGCAAAGTTTGAATTTACAGGCAGCACTTTTATAATTAAGTGAATTTTATTCACTAACACAATTATTTAGGAAGCTGCCTTTGCTGTGAAACATATTAACAGGCAAAGTAATTACTTTTATACACATTTATTTTTTTTAACCAAACTCTGATTTTCTAGTTCATTGAAAACAGAAGCCAACTTGGAAACACTGAAATCAATTCCTAGTGAACGATTAATGATAGAGACTGGTAAGATTTTATATCTTGGTCAGTTTTTGACTTAGGCAATGGGACATGCTTGTGTAACAATGATAAGGCAGAATCAAGACCTAAGGAGTTCGGAACAGAAAAGGGACCGGCTGTTTCTCCACTTTGGAAGGCAGTTCACAGGCTCCAGGAATATTCCTTTCAGTCTTTTGCTGGAAGGAATAAAATGCCATGTCAGTTCCTGACACTGCAGGGAGAGATGAAAAGGACAAATTGACAAACCCAGATTGTTAAATGTACCTAGGTACCAGAATCCTGCTTGAGTATCTTTGAAAATCCAGCTTGCTGGAGAAGTGCTAAACAGAGCAGTGGCTATCATCTTGCCACTGGCAGCCATCACAGCGTTTGGAAGCACCTGCTCTTTAAATGGAATATTGTGGAATAATGCTTGAATTCCCCTTTGGGCCTACTGAACCTAATGAGTGAGTGATTTTAATTGACTGACTAGGGATGCCTTTTTTTTTTTTTTTAATGTTCATTTCATGGCAGTTATAAATACTGTATCTATTTTAATTTCTGAATCTGAGAAAGGAAAAACACAAACTGCCTAAATCCTTACATTTATTTGCCCAGGAAGTACAGACCTGTTAAGGTATACAGGAAGTTTCTGTGGAATACTTGTAGTGTATCTATCTTTATCATGTTGGAGGAGAGAAGTGTTATGTACTATTATTGCTGATTTTTTAAAATGTAAAATCTTGAAGGTAACAATATAAATATCCAAAGATTGTGAAGAAATTGCCCACATCTCTTAAATTCCATTTTGAATTGGAAGTCACTATTGAAAGAGATTGCAAGAACTTTTGGCTGTGGAAGCGGTTGCTTAAACTATCTCATGCTATTCTCGAACAATTGCATACTCTTCTGTTTTTTTCAAATGAAACTAGATGCACCTTGGTGTGGAGTGAAAAATACTCATGCTGGATCAAAATACATTAAAACTACATTTCCTACAAAAAAGAAATGGGAAATAGGGCACTGCTTGAAGGACAGAAATGAACCCTGCCATATAATGTAAGTGTACTACAGTAGTATTATTTTAAATCTTTCAAATCACACAGGAAAAAAAAAATTAAAAATCTGTTCACTGATGTAGTATCTAGAAATTAATTCTAAATTTATTGAAACTTGTGCAAGCTGTGGAAAAAATTTTAAAAGTCTTAATTTTCCAATTTCAGCAATTCTGGATGTAAAAAAGCTCTCTGAATGTGAAACCAGTACTGTTTTTATCTTTTGACTTGATACACTGGAGAAGGGGTTAAACCCTGTAAAGTAACCTGACTTGAATATCCATTTCACTGGGTGGTTGTTACAGTCATTTTGCAGACTGATACACACTGTGCAGGGGAGCTGTGCAGTCCTGTGCAGAGGGGCACTGCTGAGGCACCAAGTCGTGCCTTGTGCACGTGTATCCCAGTGCCTGTGACACCAACTGCCCTAACATGGATTTGGCTAGGGTCGTTTCTTCATTCTCCTACTGTGCCTAAAAAAAATTGATCTGTGAAGTTTAGTTATGAATAACAGCAGTAAACGTGCAGAATAGCAAAAGAAAACTCCAGGGGTTTATGAACAGAGTTAGAAAGTACAGAAACTGTTTTCAGCCACCTTTCCACACGCTTCCTTGCAGATGTGTGAAAAGCAGACAAATACATTGTTTTAGTGAAAAAGTTTAGTTATCTCTATTAAATAGAACTGACAGATTAAAGGATTTTTTTTTCCTGTGAAGTCTACATGTATTTCTATGAAAAGCTATATAAATTACCTGTTTGGAAGTAGCTTTTGAAATACTGCTCAGGATAGTACTGAAGAATCTAGGTATTCAGCAAGGTGTCTAAACAAGAGTTTATTTGATGAATTAAGGGAATTCTGCTGCTGTTTTGGGAGACCTGAAGAAAGTCTTAGAGAGGGAAAACCACTGATCATGCTAAAAGCACACTTTAAGCTTACATGGTGATACCTCATTGTGTTCACAAATATTTTATGCAGTTATGTCAATTTGTAATACTCTTTGAAACTGATTTTGTGTTTTAAATGTGAAGCACACACATTAGCACAAAAAGGCTCTTTCATTATTTTAAGACTTTCTAGGGTCAATTCATGATTTTGGAGTAGGAGAAGAGAGAAGTGAAAAGTTTTCTGATCAAAAGTGGAGGACCCCTACTGTTGCTGAGTGAGGCTATTTCAGCCAGCCTCTGTATGTTAACGACACCCCCATGTCTTTGCCTGCTGCCTTCAAACATGTTTCAGAAACCCCAGAACTGGAAATTCAGGGAGTCTGTCCTAGACGGGTATACAAATGCTATAGTTTTGGTTTCAGTTTCTTTTATAAAACAGAATCTTGTTTAATTTGACCTCATTTCAAAATTACTGTCCTTTAAAACATTAATTATAACCCATCCTAATTGTAGATTAGTAACCTGAGAACCTTGTAAACTTTAGGTAAAATGAGGTATGGTAACACAGACTTGATATTTTGTGACATCTCAAGTAGCAAGATCTGGTGTGAGGGGAAAGTTAGCCCCAGGCCACAAAGTATATTTACTGTTTAGGGTATATATACTCTTTAATATAGCTCAGTTGGCAGGAGGAATTTTCCACTTTTTTTGGCAGTGCTGGACACTGTTCAATGTTGGTGGTGGTATTTCCACTTCATATATGTTTTCAGAACTGCAGTACTTCCCTTGGAAGCTATTTTTTGAAGGCTTTTCTTTTCCTTCTGCAGTAATTCATATACACAGTGTTACAGTAACATGTAGCATCCTACTGCATCCAAGCAGGGATAGATATGTAAGCCCTACCCAGACTCTTCAAGGGTGAAATTCTTTTGTATTTGTTACTTCTGTGTGGGCCTGATCTCACCCCATCTCATCTTGAACATTCCCTTGAATCAAGAAGCTGTTTGGCTGCAAAATACAGGAGTGGCCATGAAAAGGGCTAATTCTGCATCTAGGAAAATATTTGCATTCCAGTAATTGTTAAGAGCAACTTTTTCTACTCCATTTTCCTCAAAAAGAAGTTTAGCTATTGCATAAGTTTAGAGGCAGGATCCAAAAACCAAAACCACCAAACTCTACCACCGCACACGAGGTTCTTACTCTTCATCATGAAATTGGTTTTTTTTTCCACTAGAAAAAAAAATGAAAGTATGAAGCATCTGGAAGTAAAAAGCATTAGGAACTGTACAGACTATTAATTTTTTCCAGAATGATCGATATAAAAATCAAGAAAATAAGTACAGAGAAAAGACTGTGGCTTGGTTTTCTGTTACTTATTAATATTATTCTTCCCGTTTCTTTTGCCTCCTTTTCCTGGCGTGTATCAAGACTGTGGGCCTTTTAAAATTGGTCATTTACCATTTACTGCAAATATCTGAACACATTAATCATAATTAATCTAGAGAACAGGGAAGCATGATTAAGTTCCTTTGGCAGCTATGCTCTCAGATAAGCCTGTATCTGGAAGTTAAGCTTTGCCGTAGACCAGTTTATTCATAGAGCATCTTTAGCCTTGAAAGGCTAACAAATTTCTGTCTGAGAAATTAAGACTATTGATAAAGACACCCCAAAAATGACACTTTGAACAGAAAGCTGTTTAATCACCTCAAAACAAAAGTCAAAAGACCAAAGATGAATCTGTACCAGTGAGCAACCAGTGTTCAACGTAAAGGGAATGGCAGTTAGTGACTTAAGAGTGAAGCTATTTGCATATCTGAGCACCCTGTGCCATTGCTCTCAGCATAGGTTTTTATTCCAGGTTAATGTTGGTGACTTGTACATACACATGCAGCAGTCTGAAGTACATTCAGTACTGAGTCTCAGACTCTTCTAATATCAATCTTTCTTTTTTAGTCAAATACTGGAAATAATGGCGGCAGTAAGAGAAGATGACCCACTTGAGTTGGCCAATACTCTATATAACAACACTATTAAAGTCTTCTTTCCAAATATATAAAGTTGTTTTTCTTACATTTATTCAGCATAACTTTAGCAAATATATTGCAAAAACTTAAAATCTGCAAGTTCTTATCAATGGAAGCCAGTATGTAGTGCTTTTTTTTTTTTTTTATGGTACAAGATTAAAGCTGCTTTTGAAAAGGTGTTCTGCATTTGTGCAGTTTCTCAGCCCTGTTTCCCTTTCATGAAGATTCAAGATCAATTTCAAGGATAGCCCAAACGAGCAACTCCTATTAATACCTGTATGCATTACACATTGAATACCAGGCTGCTGAGTTCACCTGTAGAGCACTTCAAGCTGCTACTGGTAATTCAGAAGTGTTTAACACATCAATGGCATGCTTTACTACTTCACCAGAAAGCTTAGCAGTTTCATCTTTAGTTCCACATATGCAAATGCTATAACATCAGCAACCTACATTTTTATGTATTTTATTTCTTAAAATCACAACTCACTAGTTTTTAGTAATAAAGCTCTGCTAATACTGGATTTGTAATTAAAGCTGCTTTGGTTCAGGCTTTTCATTTGTGATTAAAAAAGTCTGTTTTCACCAGTATTTTTCCATTTGCATCCAGAACTCATTGACGGGGGATTACTGGTATACAGTCTTTGGCACAGCATTATCACTACATCAATTAAAGAGTGTTTTTCCAACTGTCTTAAAAACATGTGAAAACATTTTATTCCATGTACAATAATGTACACAACTTTAAGGTGGTCATGAAAGAGACCAGCAAAAATTAGAGGTATATTTACAGTAGCACACACCACAGTAAACAACCACCCTTCACACACTCAACATCGAGATACTGTTGTTGTGCTTAAGTACAATAACTACAAAGTGATACTTTTATTCTGTTGAAGTCAATCTTCTAAACAAATACCTCACGGCTTGGTAAAGTACACCTTAATCACCAAGAGAGTTAGAGTCAACGTTAAGAGTCTCATTCAAGTGCTGTGCCACACAGGCATCATCTTCCTCATCACTATCAGAACTGTCATTACCTTCATTTAATTCATTTTCAGCATCAGCAGCTTCTTCTGCAGCTTGTACAGGATTTTCATTTGGTGCCACAAACCCATTGTTGTTAGAGATATTGGCATTTTCCTTGTCCTCAATATACACTTTCTGATGGCACATCGGGCAAGTGTCCTGGATGTACAGCCACTTCCGAAGACAAAGTGCATGAAAGTAATGGTTGCATGGAGTAATGCGAGCAGAGGTGGTGAACTCATGGTAGCAGATTGCACAGACATCATCTATTTCATGTAACCGACCTCCTTTTACCTCTGGAAGCGAGTTTATTTTCTTAACAGCAGTCCGGCGATTTATAAAAGTCTTCCAGCCATTCTTTGCTTGCAAGTAGATGTTGAAGTATGCATGTAGACACATCATGCAAGCACGAATCTTGCTTCCCGATTCAAAAACCATTGTGTAAGCTCCATTTCCAAACATGATGACTCCAAATATAAACTCAATAATATTGCCAGTTGAACGAACATAATAGACATAGTCATCAAGTTTTTCCCATAGCACATTATAGTAGCCATCAATCATAAACAGTATATAAACAGTGATAGAAACTATTACTTTTAGGCAAAGCTCTACACAGAATGCAGTAACTGCAAAAAGCCACGTATTTAGTGCGTAGTGGTGCCAGAGAATGTAGCTGAGCAGAACTGGAAGGATGAAAAGGCAAGCGGAAACAAATAGTACAGGGAAGTGTCTGCGAAATGATGACACATGGGAGGCACTGAGAGACATCAGCACGGGGTCTGTCATTCCATGGATAAAATGCAGGACTGCTGTCAACAAAAGGCACATGTTTCGACTCAGGCGAACTAATCTTTCTTCTGGTTTCAGTCCACTTAAACCAGTCTGCAGAGCCAAAATGAAAAACAAGACGGGTGCCACAAAACCAAGCCTTTTGTCATCCTCATCAGTTGATCCAATGAAGGCCAAGATCCCAAGTCCCAAATAATGCGCTACTGAGGAAATGACAGCACTCATGCCCAACACAGTTAAAGTAGAGTCACACCCACTTATGATCAGACTGCAAATCAGTTCCCAACAGTTATCCCATGATATCAAGAAGAATTTTTCTTCTGTATTAGTTTCAGACATCTTTACAACGTATGTTAATACCACAGCTTGTGCTGTAAGTCTCGTTAGCCAGAAGACACGCAGTACAGCTGGAAACCGAATCCTTTTCCATGTATCTTCCATCAATAGCTGTAATCCATAAATGCGATACATGTGCCTCACCAGCAGATAAACATATCGCACCGAATAATAGAACCATTTAATTTTCGTAACTAAGATGACTGTGGTGCTTAGCATGAGAACTAGACCTGAAATAAAAACTAGCATCTGCCGGGCATCTAAAGGTAATTCAACAACCAACCCAATTACAGGAATCAGTATATCCAGGATGATGAGTTGAGAGTATATGGACTGCACGTTCAGCAATGTAACATATCCTATTCCAAAGGTAAGCTGAAGGATGGAAAGTGCCATCCATAGTGAAGGTCCTTTATGAGGGAAGATCTGAATTCCGAATGCAGCTGTGTAGTAGGCACTGTAGAAGTTTATGTGCAAAGCAGCATAGTAATTCACCAACACTGAAGTCGCAGCCAGCAGGAACGCCAAGGCGATCATATAAAACTTGAAAAGTGCTCGCTGTTGTAAGACCAGAACAACGCTGGATAGAAAGACACCTGAAAACAGATTGAAATAATTTAGTTCTCAGCAGAAATTCGACAACTGATTTTAACCTAATAGCTTTAGAATTACATTTATTTACTGTATCGCTTCCCAGTTAGTCACTTGTAACTTTACCAATGGTGCCCTTTTCAGAGAACAGACAAGAGTATGACAATCTCTGCATGTAATCTATCTGTGTGCTGCAGCTGCGATGCAAAGCTGATGCAAGCATTAAGTCACAATTACTGTTAAGTTCATCTGCAGTTTCAGACTAGAGCAGTGATAGCTCCCAGCCTTTCAGCCTTACACTTGAAATCTAAGAGTAACCAAGTTCTAAAAGCAGAAAAGAATTACCAGATATAGCATCACCTTTATAGGCAAAGTCAATAAATAAGTAAAATTCACTAAGTCCCCTAATTCACTTGAGCAAAGCACTCGACTACAAATGTCCCAGCTGGAGTACTGAAGATGACAGTCACCAAAACAGTTTAGCTAAACCCTTTAATGGGAAAATACTTGAAAAAATGCTGTAGTTTACTGTGAGGGGAGGGCACTCTTCTTCCAATTCCTTTCAGTTTGTATCAAGATACCTTATCAGAAATTAAAGCAAAAGTCTCAAGGAGAAGACCTTCCGCAACATGAAGCTTTTGTACACAGAATCCAAAATGGCACCAACCACCTCGTTGCCAATGCCAGTGTGAACTTGGGTCTTACTTGTTAGAACTCAGATTTAGATCTTGAGTTTCCTGTTTGCTAACCTTCCCCTCATACTGACCGTGAACACATCTTGACCATGACTGGAAAGTCTGCACCTTCCGATGAGAAATCCTATCATAGCATCTATAGTAGCTTGGCATTACATTTATGACCTTGCAGTAAACTTCTGTAGTGTAGCCTATGAATTGCATCACTATTGTACTAAATAGGTAAGGGCTCTGCCCTAACAGATGTTAAATTAAACTGCACTTAGTCCTAGACTCACTTCCTTAAACATTTTTTTCTTCAGGAAACACACTGCCTTTGTTTTGGGCTTCTCAGTCGGCTTCCAGTCAATGCAACTGCTTTCTCACCCAAACCAGTTTGGAGAGATTTTGATCTCTACAACTTATATTTGTAAGTTGGTTTCAATCTCTGCACTAAAACTAATGAAATCTCAAGTAATCCTCTTTCCACCGGAGGATAGCATCAGTCTTTTCTGATGATTGTATTTTAGATTGTTCCAAATCCTCCATAATGAAGCGTTCAAAAAAAAAAATTAAGCCATGGTATCTTTATCATGGGGATAAACACCTTTGCTAAGAACCACCATTTGATTCCACCAGTATCAACCAATACTGTTACCAGTTGCTTGTATCAAAGAAAAAAAAATTAAAAAAAAAAACAAACAACAAAACACAAACCAAAACCCCAAACAAATAAAAAAACCCAACAAACCCAAAAACCTCACCCTGGAAGACTTGAATGAAAAGGGAGAGGGTCAACATGAATCAACAGCAAAAGGCAGACTACCAGAGAAGCTATTAATGCCCCTTAACAGTATTCCTTGCCAGGAGCATTGGCTGATATAAAAACATTCTCCTTAACTAATCATTAACCTCGTAACCTTGTGAAGTTCACTGAGAAAAAGGCTCAGTTTTCAGAGAGAGCATTGTATCATAGCTCAGTTTTTCCATAAAAAGCTGAATATTTGTTCCAGGCAGCACTTTTTTTAAGATTAGCTTGACAGTTCTACTGCCTTTTCCTGCATATCACCATGAACACCTATGGGAAAGCTAGCATTGCTGACAAGGTTGTACCCTTTGTCTTTTCTCTCAAGTCACAAAAAAAGGCTCAAGTGACTGTAGCAAGCTCATTCTTTACAGAAGTCTGATCTGATCATTTCAGCCAAATGAGATGCATTTTTGCACTAAGCAGGCTCTGCTGAAACATGCCTGTTAACAAAACCTATTTTTCTTCCTTGCAGTTGAGGTAACAGACCTGTATTTAGATACCATCGGTCACCCTAAAATACTGACGTTTCACATGCAAGACACATCCCTAAAAGCAGCACCACAATGAGTCAATAGAAAAGCTAGGCCTACTGGTTCCTCTCAAGAGGGACTAACAAAAGGTAAAGCATTTCTCTGTCAACACTTGTGTGGAAAAGTCAAGACCCTCCCCACCTAAGGAGCTTCAAAAGACTACAGGAGGTAACTCAAATTTGGGAAGGGGAGGTCAATACTCCTCTCCCCCCATCTCCATTTGTCAGTCCATCTTGCCATGACGAGACTTCCCCCTGCCCTGCAAAGAGCTCACCAGACAGTAAATCTTTTCCCATTCTCCCTCTGATAGGAAATGCTGCAGTTCCTCCTTTTGTAAGATTTGTCTCATGTTTCTATATATGATGTTACTCATCTTCACTGTTCCCATCTATGCCACCCCATCACCAACTGTCTCAAGTATGGCCTCCAAACACAGCATTTCATCAAGCCACAAGCATTTACTTGTATTCCAATGAATCCCTCCTGCTCATATTTTCCTTTTACTCCTGCAATTTGGCAGTATCTTCATAGTAGCCCACTACCTAGGATTCGACTTTCTGTCAGTTGCCGAGTTCAGTTACCTTTACACATAAGTACTTTAATCATGTGGAGCTGCCAGATTGGTTTTTCCCTAGCCCCAGCCATTCTCCTTGCTTCCATATCTTTCTACAGACTACAGTATTTATAGTAACCCTCTCCAAAAATGAGTGTCCTCGCTGAGGAGGGGCTGTTGTCTGAAGTAACAGCTTCACACTCCTGGGGGCGGTGGTTCTGCTGGAACTGAGATGCTTAAAAAAAAAAAAAAAACAAACACCCCACGCAAAGATAAGAAAGGTAAACACTGTGTTGGGGACAAACCAAGGTTAATCAAAAAGATTAAAGAAAAATGGTTGTAGAACCTGGGTCTCTGCTTATGTACTTGTATAGAAAATAAGTGATGGAAGAAACGGACTGAGGAATCCTGCAGTAAAACTTCTTAAAAATCATATGGCTCTCTGTTGGCATTCTTGAAAAGCTGTGCACCCAGAGTATTTCAGAACAGTTCAACATCACCCCTGAATACTATCTAATCCCTCCGTACCTACGGTCTTTGTATCTAAAGGATAACTTGTGCATTTATCCTATGCTAAATAATACTGTGCTACCGGAAAAATTTGGATCAGTCTTTCAAAGCCTGCAAATGGTAACTAAAAGGCCAACTTCCCCACTATTTACATAGACAATATCCAAAATAAATAATTCAGTTTATCCTAACAGCAGCAAAAACCCAACCCTCTAATCCTTAAATTCAGATGAGGAAAAAGTAGATACAAAAGCACTCTGTTGGCTGAACCACATGGAAGGTCTTTAACATCATCTTTAAGTGGTTCCATTTTAATTTTTCTTTAATTTTGGAAAGCCAAGAACCACTGACTGCTTATCTCATACTTTAAGTCTCTTGGCATAAACTGTTGCCAAAGCTCTTTTGCAGGAGGCAGGGGTTACCCACTTCTTCCCCAAAACCCTTCCAGAAAAGTGATCATATAAATGCAATCTTGAAAAGCGCCTTAATCTGTTAATATTACACACTTAAGAGAGATTATCAAATAACACATCCACTGTTCTCATTTACATGGGATTAATTCCAAGGCACTTCCTACAGCATCTGGATCATACGATGGAGGACTCCTAAAGTTACGTTGGTGGGGCACTGCAATGTCATTTTTTTTTAGAAGGAATTATCAGTGAAAAGCACTCCTAGCAATTCCAGAAGTGTGGAACAAAGGGTGAAGGAAATGGGAAGTAGGGAGGAAGAAGCCCTCCTCCCAGTCCCAGAGCTGTCAGTACCAGCTGCAAGGCCAGGACCTCCTCAGCCTTGCTTCTCCTCTGAGTGGCAACTTCCCCAGGCACCATTTACCAAAGCAGAAGCAGCCCAAATAAAGCATCTGCTTTGTTTTGTTACTCACTTCGCTCTCCTCGTGTCTGCTCTCTTGCTATAGGTTAGCATTTACTTTTTCCCCTTCACTGCTCATCTTCTGCAGTGCTATCACCACTACGCTTCTCACTGCGTACCGTTCCTTTTAACCTCTCTTCTCAGCTTCCTACCCCAACAGCCATACCACCTATTTCTGTTCCATCTTTTCTACTATAAACATAAAATCAACACGTCATGGGCCTGCAAAAAACTCCTGTTTGGGATTCTTCTTTCCTTCCTGCCTCGGGATTCCCAGCTCCAAGATGTGATACACGATGCAGCATCACCTGTACAGCAGCCAGCAGAATGTGGCTCCAACCTAGCTGAGGCTACGCAAGAAGACAAGATTACAAGTACTACTGAAAATAGGATCACCTAGTTATACCCGTGATTTTCAACCTTCATCCCAGGGAAGAAAAAAAGCTTAAAAATAACCATTGGTGAGTTTCAAGAGACTTCTCCTTTGTGAAACAAATTTCCAGCATTTCTGAACTGCTGTTCCTAAAATAAGAATTTAACAGCGTATTTCAGGAAGACACTACCCAAAACGCCTTTTAAAAAAAAATATCCACAGCCACG
>NW_010109411.1:0-203 GCF_000699245.1 Pterocles gutturalis
GGTCAGATCAAACCAAGGAAAACACATCAGATCAATGAAGGAACACAGCGAGCCAGCGTTGGAAGTGACCCCTGTTTGTACAAGATTCCTGAAAGAAGGGATTTCCCTGTCTGAGGGGCATGCTTCCCCGTGCCCCTACAGCCCCCTCCTCCCTCGGAAGCCCCCTCCTCCCTTGGAAGCCCCCTTTTCTTGCGCTGCGCTAG
>NW_010109411.1:295-1867 GCF_000699245.1 Pterocles gutturalis
GCTGCAGAGGACAGGAGGGTAAAGTGGCCAGAGCTAAGGAACGGTACCAGTGCCGGGTGTGTGGGATCTTCAGTGGCGACTTGGTTTAGACCCTGGCAGAGGCCCCCTTAACAGAGACAGTAAAAGAGTTTTAATTAAGGCAGAAGGCTCGGCTCAGCCAGACAGAAGGACGAGCAGGCCAAGAAACGTGCAAAGAACCATGCAGTGATGTGTCCCTCCGTCACCACAGCTGTGCTGCTCAGGTGACGGTGGAAATGCCACCCTCGGATTCTTCCAGCAGCCACGTCCTCCCGCCCCTCTCCCACGCAGGCAGCCCACTGCCCAGCTGCGGCCGTTCCTCAAGCGATCCCAGTGAAACACGCTATGTGGTGTTGAAACTTTGAAGTGACACCATGGCGACACAGCACACACAGCCCACTCCTGGCCAAGTGCAGCGTGAGGTCCGAGCCTCAAGAGACGGGCAATGGTCAGTGAGTGGCAATAAACTCCTAAACATCTGACTTGCAGGACATCTGACAAGAATCCCCAGACTTGTCAGGTCTTGCGATGGGGGAGCCCCTCACTGCAAATGGCTCTTGCAAGGGCCAGTCAGGTCCTGGACAGCAGGGACTGAACATTTTTGGAAGCTGAAGTCAATTTGGAAGCTGCCTGTAGCACAGACACAAGGAACACTCCATGCTTCTTCACGCGGGCAGGAAAAGCAGCGAGCCTGGGCCTTTCACATGGACACCCCTGAACCCACGGGAGATGGCAGGAAGAACACAGCTTCCTTCCGCGCTTGGCTCCACTCCCACCTTGGGAGGACTGGAGGAACGCAGCCGCTGCTGACCAGGACTAGGTGGCACAGCAGTCCTGCTGAGTCTGGGAAAACCCCTCACCGCTGCGGAAAGCAGAGCTAGCTGACCCGCTGCAGCGAGAGAGCTCAGCAGGAGCAGCCCTGCTGGTGCAAGGGCTCAGCTCGGGGGCAGAAAGCAGCAGCCGTTTCACCCCACACTTCCCTTTTGCAATGCACTGACACTAATAGTGCATTCACCACCGAACAAGAGACCGGGGCTCATGTGCCCAGGCACAGCCGAAGCCTCACTCTAGTCTCAAGTTTGATTTGAAGAGTCACAACCTTGAGTCACTTGAACAACGGAAGAGGCTTTAATTTCTGTACAGTAAAAACACAAACAAGCCAGTCAGTGGTTTTACATTTGATTCACAGCAGTCACTACGCACTTCAGCACTTGTCCGGCTGTTTGCTGTTGAAGGTGTATCGGTACTTTGCACTACACAGCACAGCCAAAGGCCCCAGCGCTGCTGATCTCACAGCCACACAGCTACTACATAACTAACACGCGTCCTGGCCCCCAGCTTCTACACTACAGCATGCAGGAGCCCCAGGGTTAACAGCTAGAGAGGGACAATGCGAAGCGTTACTAGAACACAGCCAGAGCAGGCAGATCCGCTTTCAGCCTGGTGTCTGGTATGACTCAGGTACACACAGGTGTCAGCTGTCTCCAACTTTCAAAGAGCTGCTCCCAGCAAGAATTATTCCTGCCCTATTACACGTCCAAAATGAAACGTTCA
>NW_010109411.1:1898-5450 GCF_000699245.1 Pterocles gutturalis
TCCGAGTCTCCTTCTTAGGTTTTGTAATGCAGAAAAGCACCAAAGAGCTTTCTGCAAATATACATACTGGGCAATAAATGGGGACAACTGCAGCATTCTCTCACCCACCTCCAGTTTCTGCTTTCAGTTACCCACTTTCTGCTGCACTGAATTCTGTGAGTGAGATGGCAATCCTCTTCCCAAAGCCCCTTGGCTCCAAGGTCTGCAATGCTGAGAAGCAGAACACCTATCGGCCATGAGAATCATAACCCTGCGTGACGGGTGAGAGCACAGGACTGACGTCTACTTCAAGAGCTACAATCTAAGTGTCGTGTCAGGCAAGGCATAGACAGGTTTCAATGTCAGCCAAAAGTCCTAAAACCAATCCCGGGATGATGAATGATGTCCTGTCCCTACAGGGGAGAATCGCAGTCTGCAGGCAGAAAAGGAGAGGCCATCCACCGCAACACACAGGCCTACGGAGCGGCACATATTTTTCCAAAGGAAAGCCCTCGGTCTGATGAACCCCGCTAAGTAACTGCCCACAACAGGCCCATCAGCAGCAGTCCTGTTCTAGGATGGAGATTGCTTCTAGTAACCGTCACCCACCTGCTTTGGGTTAGGAACAGAACTGACAGAGAAGACAGGCTCTGGCTGCAGAGTATGTGCTGTCAGCTCCGTGTTGTTCCCCCACTGCAGGGAGGAGATGCTGCCCCATCAGCTTTCCCAGCCCCAGCACATTTAATGGCACAATTCAGACAACATGGAATGGATTACATTCAGATGAGCACACAAAGTTTAAACAACATGACACAGCAGCTTTCACGAGGGACGGCTTGGCCAGACCGTTAGTGTTGAGGAACACTCACAGAAGCGCTCAGGGACAGCGGAGGGCCATGCCCTGCTCTCACTGAACAATATCCCTCTCCCTGCCCCCAGAACACTCCTGCACAACTTCACTGCTCTGAAACACAGTAAATGGGCTACTAGACCTGAGTGAGCGGCAAGAACTTCTGGTAATAGCTCTTTGTAACGTCAATCATGAGTTCCTGGGTACATTCCGGGAGCTCCCCAGAGAAGAGTCCTGGAAGAAGAACAAAAGCATGAGCACCAGCGTTCTTGCAGGAGAGAGCAGCAATAAGCTTCTATTCAACGCTCAAAGCAGTGACTCTGATTAAATTGTAAGCAAATGCTAACAGAACAGCAACAGGTCAGTGGGCAGGAACTAAACACTCACATGCCTCAGTTTAATGTACCTCCCCCTCCCTATTAACATACGAATAACGAGCACGTGGACTTCCTACAGCGTGAGCCCCTAAAACACCTGCAAAATCAGAAATCACGGGAGCAGGAGCGCTTCCTCTGCCAGAGCTAACACCTGCTGGGTTCTAGACGCCAGAAATCTGTGCTGGTTGCTGTACAGGATGGCCCCAGCTGGCATCCCAGTCATGCTGTTCTAAGTAAACATACACCACCCACCTACATACCCTACAGCAGCGAGTTTCACAAGTTAAAATTGTTACTTTTCAGTTCACCAAGTGCCCTGTACCTTTATGGCTAGGCACTAAAAGCCAATGGGTATCTTTGTCATAGCAATCTAATTTCAAAATAAGAATATCCTCATTATCCACACTTACACGCAAGTGAAGTCAGAGGGAGCATACCTGGGCAGCCCGAGAAGACCGTGAAAGGCGGGACGACTGTTTCAGGAGGTAGAACTGTGTTGTCTAAGATTTTGCAGCAGTCTTTCAAAACGCATCTACGACCCTAAAACAGAGATCGGGTAAAGTTTATACTTCAAACACCACATGCTTTTGCTCATGACTGATACGTTACCTAAACTGCAGCAAGTTTAACTGCTCAAAACACATTCTGATATGGGATCATGGCAATAAATCGTTACCCTGGCTGAATGCTCTTCCCAACAGGTTAACTTTTTTTTATTTTTTGAGGAAAAAACATCCGTTCTTTCTCAACTAACACATGTAGAGGCAGCTGCACATTAACACATGTCAACATGCAAACCCGAGTCATGCAGTAACGCAGCGAGGCCTTCTCTAACTCAGCAGACAGCAACCTTGACTGTGTTATTTGCACAGAAACACAATTCCATTTGTACTTCAGGGAAAGCTGCCTTCCCTGGACAGCCCAGTCAGCCACAGGGACAATACTGTTGGGATGGATTTTCCAAACAGTGGGCAGCTGAACCCACTATCCTCAGAAAAGCAAAACCAAAAGCAGCACTTTCCATGGAGAAGGAAGGGGAGGAGAAAGCGAGAGCACAAAGCCAGTCTGCTGGCTCCAGCCAGGTGGTGCAGAGACCTCTCTGCTGCTGTTACAAAGCCTCAACACCACTCAAGAGTTTAAAAAGACTGAGAAACGCACTCACAATGACACAGTTCTTGCCTATGTGGACATAGGAGCCGATCTGGGCTGCGTTGACAACACAGTCCTCTTCTATGAAGACGTGATCACCGATGTGGAGAGGGAAAAAAGCCACCCTGTGACAGGAGAGTTCTTTGTTCAGGTGTGCAACACACAGACTGATCTGCGACACTGTTAGACCCAAAAATCACTCTGTGAACCCTCCCGTCTCCAGCTGCAACGCCAGAAGGAGATGTGATGCTAAGAAAGATGGAACAGTCACTGGTCTTTCTCATTTCTTTCTAGAGGAGGGCCCAAACGAGCAACGGGAAGATGTTGTGAATAAACCAAGAAGAAGTGAAAGACATTCTTCACGTAGCTATTTTAATCCCAGCCTTTCCACACTATGGTCTGAAGGCTAACCCTTAAGGCAAAGCTGAAAGTCTGAGGGAAAGGCAGTTCTAGAGGAATACATTTCTGTAAATTGCTGCAAAAGGACCACAGCCCTCTAAATATAGATCTCAGACAAGACTTTTTTTTTAAGTCTACAGATTTTAACTTCAGCCTCCCTAAAGGAAGGGAACGTCTTACCCTTTACTGAACTTCTTGAAGGGCGGTCTGATGACGCTGCGGCTTTTCACCACGCAGTGTCGTCCCACCCGTACGTTTGCCAGGTCACCCCGGATGATGCAGTCATTCATAACTATTGTCTGGAGAAGAAAAGAGAGATAAATGAACTCCGATCTCTACCCAGGTTACCAGTTATTACACAGACTCACACAGAGGTCAGGCCACCCCAGCAAGATGTTACCTTACAGATGATACTTTTAGTTAAAAGAAAAGTGAGAACAAAGCAAAAGACAAACGACACAGGAGCCAGCTGCGCTCCCATCGTGCCAGTGAGCTCCACAAAGCCACCCGACACCCAGCGCAAGGCTTGAGCACGAACAGAAACACGTCCTTCCTCGGATAAAGCACCACGATCTGCCCACACACAGAGAGAGCTCCGTTTGTGCTCTCAGAGAGCAGAGCACCCTGACAGTGCTCCCCTCAGGCCGCGCTCCCCTCCACCGGGGTAGCGGGGAACACCGCAGCCCGCTTCCCGCCGCCTACCTTGCCGTTGAGAACGATGTTCTGGCTGCCGCACAGCACGGACTGCCGGCTCACCTTATTGCCGGACGCCTGCGGGGAGAAGGGTCCGGTCACCGC
>NW_010109412.1:0-29761 GCF_000699245.1 Pterocles gutturalis
TCCAGCTGCCCTTTTGTTCCCCAGAGGAGGACACCGATGACACTGTCAAATGTTTTGTTTTGTCAAAGTGCCCTGCTCAGCCATGAGATACTCCTTCCTGCTCACCCCAGCCCCATCCCTGCTGCCAGTCAGGTGCAGTCCCGCTCTCCCGGCCTTAGAGGAGCAGCTGCATCGTTGTGTGGATTTATCAACACATCTGGGAGCGTGGGGAAGGGGAGGAGAGTGGGCAATCCATAGCACATGCTTCAGTCAGCTAACTTGGGCAAGACTGGGAGTGGTTACGCTGGGAGTCTAAACCCCTGTGGGACACTGAAGTGCAGCAGTTGCCTTCAAGGCAATGAGAAATACTTCCCTCAGGTCTCTAAGACTTAGTGAGTTGAATACTCCCCTCAGAGTCAAAGGGATACTTGGGGTGAGATGCGTAAAATATTACTCAGTTGTGCTTGTATAGTCAGTCAGTCAACACTCGTGGCTTCTGACTGCTCATCTGAGCACAGCTCCATCGCCAAGGACAGTCGGAACACCCATCTCCCCTCTAAACCCGCCTGGGTTTCTGCCCTTGTCTTTCTCTGGACCCTCAGCTCCCACAGCTGACCCCAAAGACTCTCAGCTCCTGGTCCTGTCCTGGGTCCTGCCAGGAGGGACGCAGGACATCTTGTGGATGCTGGAGCTTCATCATGAGATCGTTAAAACAAGGTTGACTCTGGGGTAAGGACTAGCCCACCTAGGGCTGGCAGTGTGCTGTCTGTACACCAGACCTACCTTGCCATGAAGCTTTGCCCACCGAGCGAAGAACATGTGCTTGCAGAGCCGTGAGGGACTCCCGCAGGTCCTCTTCCCTGTTGTGTCATTGATAACCTCCAGGTCGGCATTTCCCACACTCCAGTTGACACTGAAGCCAGGAGATTTTCCAGGCTGCCGAGCGTCAGCGTGGCTAACCCCTGGCAGGAGAGAAGGACACCAGTAACATCCAGTGCTCAAAACCTTCAGAGGTTGCTAACATGTGGTGGGTCATTGTGGCACAAGACCTCCTTGAGCGAACACTCTGACATTGTGCAGTGCACATGCTGTTGTCACCATCGGTTAAATGTTACCAGTTCAAGTACCTTAGAGAGACATAATTTAGCAATACCTATAGATCTTTTTCCACCCTGCAGACAACCTTTTCGTTAGCCTAAGGAAAGCCATTAGATTGTAGAGTGTGATACTGACAGCAGAGTTACGGTTGCTGAGTGAAATCTTTCAGCAAGGCTTTAATGGATAACTGGTCTTTTAAAGGAACTAAACAGCAAAGTGCTTTTGCCATGGGTTCATCCAGGTGAGCTTGCCATGGTCCAGTGTATTTATCTGCTATTAACTGCTAGGGCCTTTGCTCTGACAGGAACTCTGGATGGTAGGGGGTACAAACCAGCGATAGGAAAATACAAAACATGCATTTCATCATCACAGAGAGTTTATTAGCTCCAAGTTAATAATCATCCTGTAGACATCACAGACCTACACAGAAAACTCTTGCTCCCCACCATGTGTCTGCCTGCAGGATGCACCCTACCCTGTATGGGTGCAACAATCTCTTCAAGAGCTAACGTCCTAATGACAGTATTTTGGATATCTTTAAGTGGAATGCATCTTATTTAATTTTAGACGGCTACAGCAATGATGTTTTTTTGGTCACCTGGGGTGACTGCATGACCTTTGTGTCACTGACATGGCCAGTTTTGGATATCTGAATCACATACTGGAGTCCACTGCCTACATGGGTGAGATGTCCCTTGGCTCTAAATGCAGATCAGGGCTGCGAGGTCAGGTGTAGGTGTGTACATGAGAGAGAGTTATTTTTAATCAGGTATATTCCTGTCTCTTCTTAACCATTTAGTGTAGTTCAACCTTTCCATAACTCCCATTGCTTTCTCGTGTCTTGCACCTGAAACCAGGGAAGGATTAGTCTTTGCAAGGAAATAAGAGGAATAAAAGAAAGTGGTTGGTTTATTTGCCAGCACAGGACAAATGCAGCCAAGTGAGCTCTGTCTTGCCCTGCTCATTAGTGCTTTTTTGAGCAAAGAATCAGCACTGGGAGCTTCCAAGGCTGGAAAAGACAGAGTGACCTGAAGCAGTTTGAACGTTTTGGAAAATGTGGGCATTGGATGATGTGTCTGGGTCCAGCTGTTGAGTACCTCTCTACTAATTTGCTGTGTGAGCCACTAGCCTGCAAACCTGGACAACAAAAACCAGTGTGGTGAGCAGGCAGGTGAGGACTGTGCTGGTGGGCAGGGGCTGCTGGCACAGCTGCCCCGGCACAGGCCAGCGCCAGGGCTGGATCTGTTCCCAAATGGCAGCTCCTGCCAGAGCCCCTGCCTGCAACAGCTCCAGCAACAGCTCATGGTTTGCACAGCTTGATGAGGACCTGCTTTCATTGCTCCTGGGTGGACAGCAAGAGAGAAAGGTCCTTTGCATTTTTTTTGCTGAAGGGTTTCAAAGATTTTTGCAGAGAGGGAGAAGTACTGATGCGGGCTGTTCAGAGAGGAGGAGATTAAAGAAGAGAGATCAAAGCCCGTACTTTCCAGAGTGCCCCTTCTTGCACAGCATAAGCAATTGCTGGTCTCAAGAGCAATGGGAGGAGACAGGAGCTAGTGGGAACCCAGCATCCATTGCTGCATTTAAACATGCTGAGCTTGGTAAGCCCCTGAATGAGACCGGGGAGAGGCAGAAGGCCGTGCAGGGTCAGCCATGGCAGAGATGCAGCCTCTGGAGGCAGCTCCTGCCTCCTGCCTGGGGCCTCTCAGCATCATGGGAAGCAATGTCGGTGAAGGACATGTTCCATCTCTGATCCTTCCAGTGCGGTCCCCTCTGCCCTGGGAGGGAGCCAGCAGAGCCCAATGGCACTGAGTGTGCATGGAGAGAGAAAGGTGGCCTTTGAATGGAAAAATTATATGGCACAGCCACTTTGTATCAGTGGCAAAGCTGGAATTGCATAAATCATCTCTGTCACTGGGACTGAACTTGCTACCGTGTGTAGAAGAGAATTACAGCTAAGTCACAACCTCAGCTAGGATTTGTAAACACATTCATGTCGTATTAATACCTCTTTCAATTCTCAACCCTCCCCCCCGCCCCGCCTGCCCAGAGATAACAGATTAGTCTGCATCTAAAACTCCAGTTCACCTAGGCAACAGGATATAAACTGAGAGCTTAAAGATCAGACAGCTCTCTGGCACTATTCATATGCCTCTATAAAAAACAAGATGCAAACAGATCAAAATTGGCTGTTTGACACTACGCATCAGCGTCTGTCAAGATAGCACCCAAAAGCTTAAAGGACTGAGTGTCAAAAAACGTGACTGCAAACACACTGCCATGCAAAGTTGCCACAAGCCACTAAATAAATATAAATGCAGTGAAAAGACTGACCAGAGGAAAAGAAAGAAGGGCTGCACAGAGGGCAGAGCAGGTTGTGGGTGACCATCAGATGGGGGCTGTACACCCCTGCCCAGCTTGGGACCTCCCTCTGCTCTTGGTGGACTACTGTGAGAGCCAGGAGCTTGCCCCCGTGCCTGGAAAACCCTCTGTGCTTGTTTGGCTTTCATGCTTTCTCTTCCCAGCTATCATATGTATGTACACGTATTTAGGCAAGTAGAAGATATTTTCACATCGTTTTCAGAATGCAAGAGAAAGAGGCTTCAAAAAAAAACCCCAGGAGACTCATGACAGACACAAATATAGAGCCTAGGTATATTCTCTGATTGTAGTTTTTGATCCTTTTAAAACACATTTTCATGTTTCTCTTTTGACAAAAAATTGTTCTGATTTTATTTGAAAGGTAACACCCAAATAATCTAGACTATTTTCTCTCCCTTATGCAAAACACCATCCTTAAAACCAACACAACAAAGAGTACAATAGGAGACTGCAGAAACTGGAAGGAAAAGTCTTTGTACAAAAAGTATAAACTTGAGTATTGTGGAATATTATCTGAAATCTGTTCTCATTCTCCTCTCTTCCCTAGCAAAGCCTCATGCCTCTTCAGGATACCTTCTAGAATGGCCTCAATCTTAAGAGAAAAGGAAATAAAAATGACACATGGCTTTTCTTTCATCTAAAAAATACACCCAAGAGTAATTCCAGTGAATGAGTGGATATCCATCTGGCTGGGAGTGGTGTGAGTGGAAAACCTCACTGACTGTTTTTCTATGGGTCCAAGGAGTTATCTGAGGGTATTTCATCGCACACTGTGACTCTCCTCTCCATTGAAATATTTGTACCACTATGACCAAGTGACAAAACTGGCATCCTTATAATTGAAGGACTCCTGTAATTCGAAATCCCTGGCTGGTCTGACCTCTGAGAGGACCACGGGAAGTGGTTGCCTGGCTGAGGCTGCTGAGGTTTGGTCTCTAATACATTCAGTCTGGCTTTTGCTAGGTGCCCATCTCCTTAGTCACAGGCTATGTTGTCAGCAGTTTTCCAGGTAAAAAAAAAAGCAGCACAAGCCTCAGCAATGCAAGTTTTAAGCAGTACTGGCTCCCTGGGATTTTGGGGGAGGGAAAATTACAAATAATGGCTTTAGAGACAAAACCAATGTAGACAGAGAGGGAAAGATTCCTCCCGCTGCTTCTCCTGGGCTGAAGAAAACCCACAAACACAACTGAAAGCAAAGTGAAAGCTTTTCCAAACAGAAGTCTCAGGGAAGGAAGAAGCCAGCCATGAAAAATATGGATATTTAAAGTGACACCAGGGCCCCTCTGATGTATTTCTAACTCCCTTGAAATCTCTGGCAATGACTCTTGGACATAAATACACACTTGGGCCCAAGTATGAGCCATTACTTTTACTCTACTAGGTCAACCCAGCAAAACAATAGCTGTTCCGTGGTTAAATATCTCATTAAATCACTTATTGTGTGTTCAGTCCTTGAACAGTTCAAGTGGGTTTCCCTGTACATCCTGCAGACGCAGTGAAAGTGGGTGTGATTTTGATCTTAATGTATGGGTGGACTTATAAGGAGTTAGGTCTCCATAGAATGAGATCAGCTTCCCCAGTGGGAGATGCAGAGGCTTCTCGCAAACAGGGGTGTGTTGCCAAAATAACAGCCATGCTGGGGAAACAGGGAGATTTTCTTGACCAGCTGTGAGTCCTTTCCTTCCTCCCATGGTGTGGTGTGGGAAGGAAGATGTGGCTGAGCTGTGCCCAAGCTGGACCAGCGCAGGAGGGACAGGAGGGGGAAGGGGGTGCAGCAGAAGCATGGAGCACAGTTTCCTGCATGCTTGCATTGCAGCTTCAGCTACACTGAAGAGTTAAAAAATTGAGATAAGCTGTTCAAATAAGGATAAGCCTTTTGACCTACCCACCTTATAACATGTACATGCACATTACACTTACCAGATGTACTAAACCACACAGAACCTGAGAATTTCCCCAATGGCCAAACTATGACTTCTGCCTCAGCCAAACTAATTTTGTCACAAGGACACATCGAAAAAAAATATAAGAACATTAAATAAACAAGGGATAAAATAGCACTCTCCTAACCAAAGAACCTAGAGGACTTTGAAAGACCTCCCATCTCTGTAACGCTGACATTGTATTGGTATCTCAGGGAATCCTTCTGAAGAACAATTGTCAGAGTCTAAAAGTCATATTAGGGTCTAATGCACTCACATGCCTCATGAGGATCTGAAGGCATTCAAAACTGTGGGATTTTACTGAGATGAGGCTCGACAGGCTGATTAAGGAACTGGGAGTCATGAGGATGGAGAAGAAAGGACCAGAGACCTGGGGTAGGGACAGGAGCTGGGAAGGAGAAGTGCTGGCAGTGAGGGTAGCCCAGGAGACAGCTGGAAACCGTGGAGATGCTCACACGACAGGCAGCAGTCTCGTCAGACAGCACCTATACCTCCCCAAGGTCTGCTGAGCAGGCAGGGTCTCCTGCATGAGCAAACAGCCTTTTTCTCACGGCCATCGGCTCTGAACACGATGGCTAAAGTGGTGAAGGAGCAGGGGCTCCCAGTAAGGGGCATGATGCATGCAAGGGGCCAGAGATGTGATGGCTGGTTCTCCTGACTCGACCCATTTTTTGTGCTCGCTAGGTGAGGGAGAGTGGGATGGGGGAGTGTGAAACCTAAAGTTTACTGTAAACTTGCTCCCTGGGTTTTAGAAATCTTTTACTTAGTCACACACTTTTTTCCACTTTGAGCAGTCTTTGCACAGTGTTAGTTTGCCTCGTCAGCTTTTATTCACTACTGATTCTTTTTGTGGTCACTGCATATGAAAAAGGAAATGGATTTAAATACATTAGTTTCTTCATTCTACAAATTCATACTCTGCAGGAAAAAAAGTAGGCATGGGCTAATGGTTTACTTACAAACAAGTAAAATTTCCTGTTGGTGACTGGTACAATTAGTGATGGGAGAGGGGATCATTTGTCTTGCAGGCAGGTGTTTGCTTACCACTGAGAAGCAGCTGATTGCGCCGGTATGAAGCTGGCAGCTGACCAATGTCTTCTATTCTATGGCTCATTACCCGCGAAAGGTGACCAGTGTGACAGAGGCTTCCCACAATGATGCTGTGCAAGTACATGGGTTCGATGAAGGAGGTGAGGAGAGCACCTTGGAGCCCAAGGATGTTCCATCTGCAAAAGAAATTCAGGAGCAATAAAACACATGGGTGGAGGAATGGCCACAAGGGAGCTGCCCTGGGAAAATCAGCAAAGGCCAGCACATGGAGGGATGAGGGATGAAACCATTCCTGTCCTACGATGCTTGAAGCACTGCACTGTTATTATACACCTGTGGACTGAATCCCCCTCTACAATGGTTTTAGATTACTGTGATTCCACTGACTTAAGGGACTTCTGTCTTGTGTTATTGCAAACAGAGGCCTCCTGTTTGCAATTCTGAGAGCTATTCTTTATAAAAGCATTTTGTGTTTGTTGAATGTTCATTTAGCATGTCTTTAGCATTATGCTTGCAATGATAGAACTAAAATGAGTGCTTTTGTTATTCTATCTTAATTTACTGTTTGTTATACATTAGTACACACCCCTAGTCATATAGCCAGGATTCAATGTGACTTAGGTGGCCAAAATTCCCATGAAATTGTTGTGAATAATTTTTGAAACCCTCATAGGCTGACGTTTCCCTGCAGAAATGATCATGCAGATATGAAGACATCCATAAGAATCACATCCTGGTCCTGAAGAAAAACCCAAGAACTATGATTTTAGGCAATTTATTTGTAACCAGTAGTTTGACCTACTCTAAAGTGTTCAGAGTGATGGATATGTCTTACCCTGTTGCTGTCTTACAGGTTCAACAGCATGATGGTGGAAACCTTGGGGCCTTCACTCAGTTAATGACTGTGAGCTCCATACTATTGCTGTTGGATTAGTTGCCAACACTGCCCTGCCTTTTCAAATTCTATGAATTTTTACATCAAGCTAGGCATAAATATGACAGGATGCTTGCTCTAAATTCTTCAGGGGACTGAAGAATTTGTCAGTCTTCAATTGGTTAATAAGTGGAAAAATTAAAAAGGGGAAAGAAGTCACGATGCAGTTATCTTCCTGGCAAACCGATTTAGCTTGCCTGTCTAACAAGAGGTTGTTCCCCACCACACAAACACTAACATGCTCTTGTACACTTGGATAAGGTTTTTATATAAGTTGAATGCTGTCAATCTGTTTGAATAGTTTTGCGTTTAGGAGTTCAAACTGAAAATGCTTCAGAAAATGTAGTTTTGGAGAGCATATTTTGGCTCATTAAAAATCTAAACACAAGCCACATTTGGAACTCTGTAGCTGACTGAAGGAGAGAGCAAGAGGTGCCTGCTATTTAAGGCAACATACAGTGGCTGCCATGCTAAATAATGTGTTTAAAGCACAATCTCCATCAGCAGCAAGCATTATGTAGCTAATTTCTTACATCATTGTTCTTTTCATTAATTAACATTTCTCAACCGTTAGTGCAATTATTGCAGTGCCTCTGTGCTGTATGTCTCTTTTCATGATTAATAAGGAGTCATTATATTTCCCTTTCCTGAAGCAGTCAATTAACACAGAATACTTTCCATTAATTACTGAATGTTTAAAACCAGCATGCTGTACCTGGAGAGCAATCTGCTCTAGGAACCTGTGACACCAATTGCTTTAAAAAGTTCTCCTTAAATTTTATTCCAAAAACACAAGCAATTTAGCTGGCTATATTAATTTGCCTCCAAAGCAGGGCTGTGAATGAGAAACATCTTTTAATCTCATGCAAGAAAAGGCAGCCATCTGGCTGCTGAGGATTTCAGAGTTAGACTCTCCCTGTCTCCCTCTGTAAATGCAGGTCATTAAAGTAATGTGTTCATCTACATAAAACTCAAATGGAATATAAAAGGTAATATTTATACACAAACAATTTAGTCCCACAATTTAAACACTCATTGGGTTTATGAAACATTTACTTTAGTGGACCAGATTTGCATAACTTCATTTGGGGAAAAAAAGTGTGGTCATTCCTGCAAACAACATCACTTTTAAAGGAAAGAACTAGCTGCCTCTTTGAGTAAATATCTTACTGTGATGCAAAATTAATAATGCAAGCTTAAGAAATAGAGTTGAGTTCAGCTAACAGTACTATGCCTCCGACCAGCTTCTAAGGCAAGTAAAAATATTAGACAGGAATATCTTTGTCCAGATGGAAAGTTGTAAGATATCAGTGTTATATTCAACATTTGACATTTCCTTAAAAAAAAAAAACAAAAAACCCTTGTATATTTGATTGAAGAGAGAAAAAAGCAGCTAAACAGAAAAACAACTTATGTTCAACAAGATTTGAATTTTAGCAATATGCACATCACAAGACATCATCCGAGCTTTATTTACCAAAATAGGGGATTGTGTTCAGATCATAAACTACAAGGTAATAATGATTATTTAGTTTAAATTCTTTGCAAGGAACCTGCCTTTTCTTTAGAGATATTTCTTTGCCTAATTCTGAACATGTTCATCCTAGTGTAAAAAGGGATTGTGATGTCGATGGAATTACATTATTGGAAATCACAGGATGATCAGGTCATCTCCTATGTATTAAAAGCATTTCATAAATATTAGTTAATTCTCACAATGCTGCTGTGAGGTAAAAGCCCATTTTTATACACCCTGGGGAACCAAGGCAGAAAGGCAGTATGATTTGCTAGAGTCTGCTGTGTTATTCAGAGGCAGAGCTAGAGTCCATGGCTTCTAGATGCAATAGTTGTTGCTCAAGACAAACCTGTTTTCCCATCCCAAAAGAAGACCCAAGCAAGTGTCAGGGGAAATGAAACTTGTACGTCAGCCATGGAGGGTTTTGACTTCAAGGTATAAGTAGATATAAGACCAACTGGATGGAGGGGCCAGACTAAAAAAAACAAGGGAGAAGAAACATAACAAAGAATACAGGGCATGAGAGCCATTCATGCCTGATGGGTAGAAGCTGGTGTAAAAAGAGACTGTCCCAGATTCAGGCAGCATCCTACGGTAGGAAGGACAGAGAAATCAGAAAAAGTGCTGAAATTGAGAAGGCAATATTCTGGGGGCACTGCTTGCTGGGTCTTCTTGAGCATGCCAAGGCTGGTGTCCACTGTGGTGGTGGTGGTGAAACGGGATGAGGGTGATGGCACTGCCACCTCTATGCTGGACACTTCCCCATTGGACACAGCACTGTTTTAGCAGCATTCATTCAGAGAAGAGGGATGAAAAAGCAGAGAAGGAACTTTGCTTTCAAGTGTAGCCCAGGTTTGGCAAAGTGTTTGGCCAGTTGTTTCTTTCTGGAAAGCAGCCCTGACCAGGTGCATGAGTCCCACTAGGTCAGCACGAGTCCTAGGAAAAGGGTTTTGTGCTGAGCTGGACAAAACAAGACCCTTGCACTGCTGCTCCTGTCCTTCAGAGCACAATAAAAGCACTTAATGATGGGGGAAATTTTTTGTTACTCATTCTGCTTCTGTTCTGGGGATAAAAAGACCTACCTTGGAGGGTAGCCAGTTCAGTATTTTGCATAAGCAATAGATTGACAAATATTTGGGGGAAGGTCTTTTATCCTGCGTGTTGTTCATCCCTTGACCAACACACATGGCTAGTGTACTGACTTAGTCCTTTGATATGTGCACATCTATGGGATTATTTGTACATAGATGACAGGGAAAGATCTGTCTGAACAACAGTGAAACTATCAATAAGGGTGTTCATTTTTGAAGGAGCTATTTCTCTGTAGCCTAATTTAGGTCCATAAAAGTACCTGTGTTCCCATCTGTAACAAAGTGCTCTTTTCAAATGTGGTTTTTCAAAATATGATTATTATTCAGAGCAATGCAGTGTTACATTTTGGGTCCTCAATATATCAAAGTGACTTTTCTCGCTATGAGGAAATATGCTGGGTCATTCTGAATTTTCCTAATTGTGCAAGATTTTAAGGGCTGTTTTCAAGGGCACGCATCTCTCTAATAACTTCTATGCTGTGCATTTCATAATAACCCTTCCAATAAAGCAAAAATCAACCCACTGCTCCCTTAGTCACAGACCTTTTTTAAAAAAACTCCGAATCTTCAGCAAGCAGGATCAATAAAACAAAATGTCTCCCCTTTTCACTTAAATATGGGAGTTTTGGTGCTTTAAATGAAAGCAAAGCATACCCTTCCTTTTGTTCAAACAGTGGATATTACTGCACTGTTTACAAAGACAAAATCCCATGTCCGGTTTTCAATATAGATAATCTTTGAATAAATATATTTTTGCCTGTTTGTCAATCACAGAAATGCCAGCAATGAGCTGGGAGGCATCCCAGAGCAGGCAGCCTTTCTTTAATTAGCTGTCATACTCTCCCAGTCCTGGATGTGGGACGGGGGGGTGAGCCCCTGCGGAGCCTCCACGCAGCTCCCAGGCTCCTGGAAGCCCAGGACCACCGGTGAGGTGTGCAGGGAGATGTGTCCCCATGTCAAAACCACATCACAGCCTCCACACTTGCATGCTGTAACATCATCTCACCATGTGAGTTGGCCACTGCCCCTCCCTGGGGGACTGAAACACAGATGATAAAAGTACTGAGGAAAGGGCTTGAAGGCAAACTCGTGGGGGTGCAAAGGGCTGCGGCCTCACACAGGTCTGCATGAGCCTCCCTGCCCATCGCTGGGACACAGTGTGACATCTGGAGCCTATTTGCTTCCAGCATCAGTTTGCACATACCATTTCTCAAAGTCGCATGCTGACACGCTCCTGCCCTCAAACCCATTTGAAACTGGGATGTGAAGGAATTCATATGATGCTTCACAACATCTCAGGGAACTGTATCCACCTGCCACTGAAGCTTCGTGAGACTAAAATGTGTCCTTGGGACCTTTGGAAACCTCGCCCACTCAAAAACACTGCTGATGAATTTCAAAGCTTATTTTGTTAAGGCTTTTTATAAAAGACACTTCTGTTCTGGTCATTATGAAGAGCTTTAAGTCTTACCCGCTTGGTGTGTTGTTAACCGCCTGTACCACAGTTTCTATTACCAATATTTCCAGCTATGCTTCACATGATACAAATTGTTATTCACGGTGGCCTGTGCTCAGCTGAACACCTGCGGTGTTCCTATTTATATGACTATTTAGCCATTATTGATTTAGAAACTGGAACTAGTGCATTAGTTTTTGATCTGTATTTTAACAGTAGGTGGTTTATATACATTTTCTGGAACATACCTTGTGGTAAAAGATTGAAATTGAAATCTCAGTAACGCAGAAAGGGGTTAAGAGAGAGAATTACAAATCATGTGCACAAATCATCTCTAATTGAAGATCTAGCTGTGTTAATTGATTTTCATTTACATTAATATGCAGCCTTTGAAGTAGCTTTTCTTAAGAGTTACCTTGCCAGGCTCAGTCAGAAGACAATGCCTCTGGTCGACAAGCTAACACTAAAATAGATCTAAGAACGCCAATTTCTAACACTGACTTTTAGTCTCACCTTTTTATATGCTACATTTAAATACAGCTTAATGTGCTCAAATCTTCTTGTAAAATGCTACTTCAGACTCCCACTGCTAAATCCTGAAACAGTGCCGTAAGACTACATTACCTTGCAATACTCTGAATGTATTCCCAATAAACATTCCTTCCTATTTTCTAGCTCGTGGGCCCAAATACTCCACAAACCTTAGCCACAGCACAAGAATAGACTGTCAGTGCTGCAGTTTGGAGGTCCTTTGTTATTGTTTGTGTCATTTTACAGATGAGGTATTATTTAGATGTTCAAGGTCTTATTTAACCTCTGGGCTTAATGTCACTGTTTTTGTGAAGTACAAGGAAGTGGAAGACCATTAACCTGGTGGCAAGAAAATACACAGTCTTTTAAAGGTGACCTTTGAGAAGCGGTAGTAAGAAAACAATTTTAAGGCCAGAGATTACAAAATAAACACTGAATTCTGGCTTTTATTTGATGTGTAAAGACAGTGTTTGTGAGGATTGTTCCCTCCAATCCTGCACCCTGTGAAGTATGGTCCCCAAGCCTGCGCCCTGCAAGGGGAGCTGCAGATGCTCACTTCTGAAGGAGGGCAAGTGCCACAGCTCATGCATTTACAAGTATGTCTATACACTATTTGTGTGTGTAGCTGTAAGTTTGATGCACAGAAAGATGGCATCTCTACAAAGTAAATATATCAGGTAGATATCCAGAGCTAAGGTCTATCAAGGAAGAGGGTCTTGGGGAAAAACAACTCGGTCCCTAATGGGACACTCATACAAGAACTAACTTTTTAAATAAACCTTACTGTTGAGATCTTGGATCAAGATCCTCAGAATAATTTGCATGTGCATGGTAAGGGAGGTGATGTGATGACACAGGACCTGGGAACACCTGTATATGCTGTGGGTCTGCTGTGCTGTGGAGCGCCGTGGTGGCCTCCTCCCCATGCTCCCAACTCTATTGCACTTCTCTGCCAAGCCACAGGCAACAGCCATCATTAAACCTTTCTGTGCAGCTATTCAGAGGGGAATGCCCAGCTGTTTTGGATTGATTGATGCTGGGAGAAATAATTTCTCCCATTTCTCTGTATGCAAGAAGAAGAGACCCAGATGCTGGTGATGAGACACACAAACCTGGTGAGTTCAGAGCACAGAAACAGAAACTTTATACAGAAGGGAGCCATGGATTGTCAAACTGTGGGTATGGTGGGCACGGTGGGCACAGGGGATGAACAATGGTAAAAGAAGGCTGGCCTGAAACTCAGTCATGAATCAGAGGACAAAGCTTATGGAAGGCAAGGAGGTTTCCGTCCTCTGTGGCAGACTCTGACTTTCCCCTACAAGTCTATCCAAAGGGACCTGAGTTAGAGAAGTGCATAGTTATTTAATATTTTGTCCAGTCTTTCATATTTCTTCTGCTGTAGGCACAAGAAGTAGAAACATTTGGAAATTCTTATTTTATATTATGAATGCATTTGACTGAGTGATCACAATCACAAACCTGCAAATCTGGCATACACATACACCCTCTGTGTGCTGTGAGAAGCCAGCAGCGTTGTGCAGGGGAGAGGAGAGGCTCAGCGCTGGGCTGGCTTTGAACAGCCAGAGACCATGTCACTGGAGGGGACACAAGGAGAGAGCCAGTGTCCCTCAGGCCCCAGGGCACCAAGGGGGTGCTGCAAATCCCACCCCTGCCGCTGTTAGGAACCTGGGCACTTCTCAGTCCTCACTGGTCTGAACATTGCTGAGGGTCCCAGACAGAATTTGGTGCTAAACCTTCTTAATGGCTGGTTATTGCACTTATATCCTCAAAGAGGAGCTGCACTCTAGAGATATGCTAATTTTTTACCTAAATGCGCGTGTGTGTGTGTGCATGTGTGTGAGTGCATGTGTGCACACATGTCAATTTTCCTTCAAATATCTGCCTGCTTCCAAACAGCAGCTGCAGAGACTTCCACCAGCAGCAGCATTAACCTTGCACCGACCTTCTAATAAGCAAAGGTATGAGCTGCTCCTGCATCCAGCCTTAGTGTGAGAAAGGGAGGTGAAAGGAGGTTTAATTTGGCCTGTTGTATGAGTGGGTTTGCTGTCCCAAAAAGACTAAATTCTCTTAGGGCTGTGATGTCTCTGTTGACATAAAGATCTTAATATAGGTTATGATTAGCATCAAGAAAATGTTAAATGACACATTTTTTTCCCCAAAACAGCTGATCATTTTCAAAATTATTTTGCTCATGGTATTGCTGCTGTTTCACAGGTTTATACAGTGTCCCTTACAGAGGAAAATGAAGGTTGAAATCTTAGGTTTTAGTGTAGCTAATGAATTTGGAGTCTAAAGAACATGGTTTAATCCTAAAATCTACGGCACTGAGAGGCTGAACTCACTTCAGCTGCACTGTGAGACTCGCAGAAGTTGTGTGATAGCTAACACTCTCTTAGGGTGGGTTATTTGGGGATTCACAGAGCCCAAACTTTAAATTTGCACATATAAATGCATAGGTTTTTAAAGCCAGAAGGAACCACCAAGATCTAGTCTGACCTCCTTTATAATGCAGGCACAAAATTTCACCTCGTAATTCCCTGCCTGAGCCAAATAACATGACTATTCATGCCAGAAGTGTTTGTGCTTTAATTCAGTAAGGGAATAGGTACAATACCAGGCTGTTTATCTCAACACAGCCACAGAACCCAAATAATGCATACCAAGCATCAAATTCTCTCAAACTTGTGGTGATAGTAATAAAAAACACTAAATGCCTTTGAATAACAAATAAATCTGATTAAACCACCCTCTGCTTATGGCCATCCTGTGGGCAACAAAACATTAATCGTTAGATACATGATTTATAGAATATTATTCACTTTTCTGAGTAACTGTCTCCATTCTTAGGTCTTTGATATTCTGATAGCAATGTCCTTTGCAAATAATGCAAAATGATGTATATTTTAGCAGCTACTGGCTAGGTTCTCAAGAGGAAACATTCTCTAATAGCCCAGTGCTCCTGAGGGGCTTTTACAAGCAATAAAATCCAAAGTATACAAACCAGATTTTTGTCCAAGCTTGCTTATACAAACATGAATTTCAGCTTTGGAGAACTTTTTACTTATTGTGAGACAAGTCCAGAAGATGTGCAACCAGATTCCTGCACCCTGCAGACATTTGAAGAGTCAACTGTCTACACGGTAGAGCAAATATTTGGAGTCTGAAGTGTGGCACAGAAACCACCTACTGATCTCTTAAGTGGGGGCAGGAGCAGGGAAAGGGCCCTCACACAGCAGCCTCCTCATCCACTGAACTCCTTTCCTGCCTGTACTTGCTATGGCCAGAGGCAAAAGCAGCAGAAATCAGCCCTGTATGTTCTGAAACAAAGGTCAGGTGAAGAAACCTATGATTTCTAACCCTTACAGATGAGGCTAATAACAATAAAAGTTGATTGTAGATCATATTTATGTGGCAAACTGAAATTTGGGAGAAAGTTTATTGCAAATATCCAAACCTCTCTCAGCGCTCTATGCCAAGCTCTATGTAAAATTTATAGCAGCAAAAAATCTCCATCAGTGTTGTCACCAATGACCAGCCCTGAGGGGACTGCTTATTTTCTGCCATGCAAGAGATTTTTTTTTAACATTTCCCGCATTATTAGCACTTTAGTGTCACTAGCACAGTGATTTCCAGACTAGAACTAGTAAACCTAACTGAAGTTATGCCACAAATATATGTAATTAGGAGCCTGGTGGAAATCGAATTTCAGAACCAAGTCTCAAAAATGTGACCGTGAGAGAGAAAGGAAGGGAAAGGCATGCTCTCCAAGTGCAGCCAGGGTTGGGAACATCTCTAGACAGCCTTGGGCACTTTCTCCAGAGGCTTTCAGACCCTTCCCCATGATACATGCCAAGGTGATTCCCCCAGCACACTGTGGACTCCATGTGCCTTTCTCAGTTTCCCATGTCAAAGGAGACATTCAAGTCCATGCTCTCTACTTTATTAACTTTGAATTCTGCTCCTTAAAATACCTGTTTGGGCCCCTCTTGTGTGGTTTCCATCACTTCCTTTTTTAACGATCATTTCCCATCTCCATCCTTTCCCTTTATTTGGAATGACCATTCCCTCTTCCTTGTAACCTTCATTGATTTCCAGATCTCTGTGCCTTCTTGATCTTTGCTGGACATTGGCTAATTCAGCAGTTGTTCTACCCATTTTCCCTGTGCCAGAGCTCTTAACTTGACCAAGGAGCCCACAGTGCTTGGAAGTGTCCAAACTTGTGAAGTACTTATAGTGCCAGAACACTACCACCACTCCTACAATGTTGCTTTTCCCACCCCTTTTTCTCAGCCTCTTTTTCAACTGTCCCTTACTGGTTAGACTTCAAAGCAGGGAATAATGATTGCTGATTTGTTTTGGTCTAGGAAAATCCTATGCCCATTTGAGTTACAGTGTAAATAAATACTAAAAATTGCAGTGATTCATACAGTATTGCAATAATAATATCAAAGATGAGAGCTGCAAGATACTTTTTATCCTGGAAAAAACTTTGTGGTAGATTCATTTTTTCTTCACAGACTTTAATGCTGTTTAGATATGTGGCAACAAAAGGATTCACTGAAAGTGCTTAAGAGATGTGCTTGGAGAAAACTCAGCTTCTGAGACTCTGCATTACGGTCAACATCCCCATCAATAGCAAATGCAATACTGCTCGCAAAGCTGATATTTAATTCACTGGCTAATGACATTCAGAACCACAGAGAGTGCGATATTTCTATTCTCAAACTTAAATTTGTTTAGTTTTTTGAGTCCATATGAGTCTGAATTTGGAAAACCCAACTGCACCTAAAAACACTGTGGGAGATCCACTGAAAGCAATTTGGGTTTTCTGTTATCTCTTTATGAATAAATGAAAACATTACAGCAGAAACTGCTCTTTATCATTCATGCAAAACCAACAGTCATGATGATTATATTTAGCAGAGGGTGGATTTGGTGAATTTGTTAGTATTTCCATTTGCTGGTTCAGTCATATCATAGAATCATAGAATCGTAGAATCGTAGAATCGTAGAATCGTAGAATTGCAGAACGGTTTGCTTTGGAAGGGACCTTGAAGATCATCTAGTTCCAATCTCCCTGTATTTTTCTGCCAAAACAATAGGCTTTGCTAAGCCTACCGACTAACGTAACTTCAGTAGGTCACCTGGGTAAAGCTAAGAGCACAATTTATGTATTTGCATTCAACAAAAGCTTTATGCTTTTTTAAAGATTAGGTTTATATTGGCCTTTAATAATTGGGCCAAATTCTTGCTGAGGTAATTTAACTGAATTCTTAGCATGATATTCCACCAGAGAATTTGATCATAACATTTAAATTTTTATAGCTATAATGTATTTTACATGTAGAGCTCCATCTATAGCTAATGCATATAATATATATATATATTTGAGCATAAGTGTGTGTATATGTATACTAATAATATAATAAATATGCATCCAAATGCTCAAATCTTGTTTTCAGTTTGTGATAGCCATCATTTGCTATTAGTTAATACCTTAAATTGAGAATGGCAAATGTGTTGACGTTTTATGGGCCACCATGGAATAATTATGAAGTATTTATTAAACAACATTTATTCTACACAAATACGTGTTGTATTTACAGGACAGAGCAGAAACCCACAGAGGTGGCTGTGATATGAGAATTCTGCAATGACGTTCGAAACAGTAGAAATATTCTTAGCAGCTTTAAGGGCACTTTATCCAACAGGGTGCAGATGAGTTAAATTTATCTGCATGGTGGTTGGTTCGCAAGTTTTGAGGTAAATGACCCAATAAGAACAGAGTGGATGTATTTTACTCGCACACTGAAATTCTATTGGCAAAAAATGCTGCAAAGAGAGTTTATATTTTTGTTACACTGTAAAAAGCAACTAACAACCCATGGAGAATTTGGGAAAATGTCCTATTTACATCCCGTCCTATTTATATGGTCTGTTTTTGCATACAAAGAAGGTCTTTGTTTCTTCAGGGTTTGTCAGCACCTGCTAGTTATTCCCCACCAGTATCCACAGTCCTCTGGGGCATCAAACTTAACTTCCATATGGAAAGAGTTTTGCCGTGTCTGTAGATCAGGTGCTACAGTACCTGGCGATTTTGTCTGTACAGGACATGGTGATGAGCTGCTCTCCCAGCAACACTCCGTCCCACGTCTGAGCCGCGTTATGACACCGGACGGGTATGGTTCCTTCTCCAGACTCAATCTTTGTTCGGAGGTGCCCACGGTATTTTCTCACTATGTGCTTGCTGCTGTTCACTGGGCAAAATAAACACAAGAATGGCAATAATTAAATGTTTTTAGAAAGAAACTGAGAGGCTGTGTTGATGCCATAGCTTGCATTTGCAGAACCACCTGTGGAGGTCCTTTAAATCGGATGCAAAATTAGATGAGATTACAGCCCAAGAAAGCAATGCAATGGAGAAAAGTATGTGCTCCCTAACATGGTTGTCTTTTCACATCCATCAAAACTTTCACACAGCACACACTGAGCTCATGTCCCTGTTCCCATTCCCTTATATATCTAAAAAGAACAGAGGTGCTCTGTTTTTTAAAGAAGCAGTACACTTTCTTGTTTTTAACCCATGCTTATAGGATCAAGCTGTGTCAGGGGAACATTTGGAAAACCTCAGTTCAGTGAGTGTCATCAAAGATTCACCTGTGTGATGCAGTCTAGTCCAATACTCTAGTGTGATATGCAGTGGCATTTTCTGAACAATTTCAGAGCTGAGCTTTTGGGTTGTTATTGCAAAATTCCAGTGAAAATTCTAAAAAGCTGAAGTTTTGTACTCTGGATCAAAGCAAATCAAAACTCGACAGTTATTGCTTGCTTAAATCCCTGCTATAGTCTCCCTAAAGGGAGGTACCCTCCTGCCTTGTGACATGCTGCTATCTTTTATGCAATTGCCTCCACTGCTTGAGTGCAGGGCAGCTGCCTCTGGGGTGGAGTAGGACAAGCAGCTAACACACTTGTCCTGCGCTGGAGTGAACTTAACTGAGTCCTGCAGGTATGCAGTAAGTGCAGGAGATAATGACATTTCTAAAGTACTTCACCTTCATTTTTATGAAAAGAGAAAAACTGGAGTTCATTATCAAAATCACTCTTACTGGCTTTATACTGCTACTTTGCCCCTTGGTCTTTTGGTTGTAAAAGAACAGCAAGGAACAGCAAGGAAACCCTCTGGTTCTGCTCACTGTCTTACCCTCAGAGGGTTTCACTGGAGGACACTTTCTCTGTGAAGCAGGCCTTTCACAATTTCCCTCTAGCCCAAAGGAAAATAATGAAAGATGGTACATGATGGCCTTTCCTTTCAAGGAAAAGGAGCACTGCTTCTACAGACTTGAGGCTTTTGCCTGCATTTCCACCAGGGTATTTTTCCATGGCCTGCCCCTCAGCTGTATCAGAAGGTTTCTGCTTGTGAAGGTGATGCTCCTCAGCAGGCCATGGGGCTGCCTGCATTCCTGGCACCGAGTAACACCCCAAGCAGGTGGCTCTGTGCAGGCTCCCCAGCCATTTGCTCTCTCTCTCTCTGTCATTTTTTATCGTCTTTGCTTTGTACGACTGCTGTCTGCACTGCAAACTCTGGTGGAAGCAATTGATTGACTTTGGCTGCTGCCAATGGATGATTTACAAAAAGGGAATGGGAAAATAAATTGCTTCTGTCCATTGGGATTAGTCGAGGTAGCAAACACGTGTAGAACAGCAGAGCCAGCTGTGACCTGCCAGCAGACGGGCCGCTTAGTCCCCACCGATCGTTGCCTCTTGGTTTCCTTCCTGCTTCTTTAAAATTTAAGATGGGGATCTGGGTGCCTGCAGCGGGCTGGACCAGGTATCAATTGGATTGACTGGCTGTGGTCAAAAGCAATTTGCATCCAAAACCAGGCTCCCTTGTATCTGAAATGTTTGCAAATACTGTAGGGTTTGTTGTGCTGCTTTGGGAACCATGTCTGGAGGAGGCTGGTTATTGCATTGCCATCCCTGTCAGCGATGGTGTCCCGGGGGGGATGAGGGGCTACTTGTGTCGAGTTGTCGCAGGGTGCCCCACAAGCTCCGACACTGCAGTAACTTCCAGACTTGGAGTATCATGGCTTCTCAAACTTTGGGTCTGAAGGAAACTGGGAAGAGCCAATGAACAAATAAAAAATTCAACAAGCAAAAATGTCCAGGTCTCAGCAATGTCTCAGATGCCTCTCCTCTCAAACTGCTGGGCTGTGCCAACACTGTCAGGAAACCATCTTCCTGGCCATGTGTGCTGATCCTATGTACATCCCTCTTCTCTGGGATCCTCCTGTGGTATCGTTCAGAGGATGCTCTTTGGATGGGATTAGCTATCTGGGAACTAGTCCATATTTTTCTTGGGACTCTGCAGGGCAACTAGTTTTTTAAAAGCTTCAAGTGTGGTGAGCAGCATTTTTTATTATTAAACAACAGAGTTGTGGGGAAGGTACCATGAAATTTAGACAACAAAAGAAGAAAATTATTGTTTCTGCTTAACAAACACACCTAGCTGAGCAACAGCGAGAAATGTATAGTAAAACCACTTTGCCTTAGTATGCACACACAGAGAACTGGTGGCAGGGCAGAGCTAGACCTCTGCCAGGGAAGCACTGAAAAGTGACTCAAGAGACTACTGCTGTTTCGGCTGGTATAAAGTTTGACTTTAAGCAAATCATCTCTCTTCTCCTAAGCTTTCCCGCAGGTATAATGAAGATAATGATGCTTCCTTCTTCTGCAAATTCATTTAAAGGTACTGCTCAAGAACTCTTTATGAAAAGCAGATGCTACACTTTCAATAAAGATCTACCACAGGAGTCCACCTGCTGGAAATCCCCCAGGATAAAATGAATTTTTAGTGTTTGCTTCTCCATCTTCTTATTAGAAGAGTATTTTCTCTTGCTGGGCCTTTCTCTCCCCATTTTCCATCTGTCTCTCGCTTTCTCAGCTCCCACTCTGACCTTCCCCTGTAGGTGCACTGGTCTCTTAGATTACTCTCTTTTTCAGGCAGTTCACACCTACATTTTTAGTACATACAAAGGGACATGTAACTGCTAGGGAATTTTAGTGGCTGCATGACAAAATGAGCAGTCCATCATTACGTGACTTTGATTTTGCTATGTAAATATTACCTGGTGAGGGGCAAAGCATCCCACAATGTGCTGACAGAGATAAGGAGAGAGATGATTCAAGGGAAGAAGAAGCAGCCCTGCAAACAACTGTTGAGCACTTGGGGAATTTAAACCACAGGGCAACACTATGAGGGGAAAAGGATCTGAAACATTCCTGTAAGATTGGGGAGTCTGCTTATTTAGTTTTTCATTTGTCTATTTGTTCTTCTCAGTTTCCCTCAGGACCAAAGGAAACACAGAGGCCAAAGTACTCCACACCTGATTGTTGTTGTAGCATCTCAGCCCTGGCCCGCAAGTACCAGAAACTGAATAATAAAGTTTTTAAAAGCATTTAGGAAGTGTGTGCAAGTGCACAGACCATCTCAGTTTCCAAATGCTCACATTAACTTAGCCCACGTGTCAAACTTTGCTCCCTGTAATGCACGCTGTGCCCAGGGAGCAGCCAAGCAGACGGCATTAGCTGATAGTATTCAGGCAGCTGTGGCCAGCGTACGCTCACCCTGGGATACACTTCCCCAGCGCTGATAAGGGGTTTTAGCTGCTCAACTGCTATGAAATTCAACGGATAGGGTGTGACTAAAACCCTGTGCTGTACTGGCCGTCTCGGGCTGCTCACATTACTGGGATAGCTGGCACACATTGTCCAAAAGATGATCTGTAGTGTTTATGTAAAATACCAATAATCCAGAGCTCTGAATACTTTCAGATTGACCATGATTAAATAAATCCAGATCCACAATTGGAATGCACTTGGTTCTCTTTTAGCATGTCATTAAGTAGCACAGAAAGATATGAATATTGAACAAAAAAAAAGATGAGGCTCCATGTGTTTTGCGCTGAAGCTGCAGACAGAGTCTAGCTCATAAGCTGCTTGCCAGCAGTGAAAAATTCCGTCCACTTGCTTGCACAGCCTGTTATGGATCATTTTAAAGCAGTTTCAGAAATATATTTATTTATGCAACTTGAAGTCACAAACTACAGCCTGCTGCTGTTCTTCTGCTCAGTATGATCAAAGCATCAGTGACTATGAGCATTTCTGATCTTTGCTGTGCTGGTTCTCCAACTGCTTAATCTCAGCTAATTGCAGGGGAGAAGGCGTGTGAGGATGCCACTTCAACCAGAACAACATGTCAATTCAAACCGGAATTGTAAAGGACAAATTTTAAAATAATTTGGAGTGGATTTATGATGTGTGCTACACTCAGATGTGGAAATTACTCCTGAGAGTTCCTAAGATAAATAGGCACTGGATTATTAATTATTGGATTACAAATTTACACAGGTGCCTTGTATTTAAAATCAGTGAAACCCACTGATTTCAAAGCTCACCCCTTATTTTCGTATTTTCTCCAGGACCAGTTCTGACTCAAATCGTAATGAAAAAAGCCACTCCATATTTATTATTTAGCTGAAGAGAGAAGAGGAAATGTACGGTGATTAAACAGAATCACACGAGTAAGGCTCTGTCTGAAATTTTGCATGACTGCCTCAGAGGTTCATTTTGTATTTCCCTGCTTCAGTGGAGGCTGTTCTTTCCTCATGAAGGAAGAAATAAAGCAGCCTGTCTTGCATTTTTTTCAGTGCTGGACCCTCCATTCATCAGCATGGTTTATAAAGCTTCCTTAGAGTAATTTGAAACAAAGGGATGGAAAGAGAAGTGTTAACATCTGACTGCCTTTGTATTTTGATGGTTATTAGAGATGCACTTTCCTCAAGCAGATGCTGAAAAAATGTACGATATTACTATCTCTGGAAGCGTTGAAGTGAGCATCACGGCACACTGAGTGCTTTGGGTGTGTCTCCTTTGCTGGGCAGGATGGCTGGTCAGATAAATCTCTGCTGTGTTGTGCTTTAGTGACCAGCAGAGAGCTAGGCTAACGTGCAGTGGGCCAGCTTGGAAAGCAAGAAACGAGGGATATTCTGCAAGAAGCCTGGATTCAGAGAAAAAGAAAAGGTCCCTTCAGAATGTGTAAAGCTAAACAGTGGCTGCTGAAGGTAGGATTCATCACACTGAGAGCTAGGCTGGTAAAAGCAGTGGTCTCATCCAAGGGTCTGTGGAGCAGCCTCTGCGGTGGGTGCAGGGATGCATCCTTCTGAGGAGGAATCACAAGCACCTGGCGTGCACAGGTTAAAAGTATGTTGACATGAATTCCTTAAAGTTGAGATACGCCTTTTAAATACAGGCTAGGAGGCTTATTGCATCTGATTGCAGGCCCAGGGGTGATGTGCTCACTCCCAGAGCCATGTAAGCCTATCACATTGTGGCAGAGTTCAGTTCAGATCTGGGGTTTGGACCGTATCATCAAGCCCTGTATACAAATTCAAATACTGAACATATCCTTTATCCAAGAATGTTACAAAACCTGGGACACCTGCAGCTTGTGGAACTGAAATTAACAGTTGAAACTGAATGTCTTTTGCCTTTTTTTCTCCTCCCTACATCTTTCCTGGCTGAAAATCTGGTTTTGGACAGCTATCAGCTATCCCATGACCTGAGAAAAGATCTTACCCTCAGCATGTTATTCTTTCTCCTCATCATTTATTTTAAAATAACATTTTTGAATCTTCCTACTTCTTCCATATTTTTTCATCTGCCAATAGTTTCAAGTGATGTACAGACAAGGTGTGAAAGCATAGGCAATTTGCCAATTCATAGCTCACCAATATGTGCATTTCATCCATCTCTCACAAGAAGATTCAGTGATGGGAAAAAACTGAAGTTTGAATCCAAAAGAACAGAAAGGAAAAGACTGCATTACTTGTCCTTATCTGTTTTACGTACATATTAACTGAATTATGATTTTTGGTCTGAGCTGTCTAGAGATAGTAACTGTAGAAGGGTTTAAGAATGGTACCCCATCAGAGCAAAGCTCATGACCGAGTGTTTCAATGAAAACTCTTTATTTTGGTCCATCAAAATGCCTCCATATATCACCACTGACGGGCAAAATTTCACCTGTTCAGGTGCCGTAGCACTTTTACAAAGACTTTTCATTATTTTTGTAGAATAATATGAAATGTGTTGAATGCTCACCCTAGGGAGAGGTGCTAGAATGCCTTCATGAAGCTAAGTGCTAGAGTGGAGAATGGCACTCTAACACATGAAACCCATTTTGCCACTGGACTACCTTCTAAGTAAGCCCTGGTCTCTCAGCAAGCTTTTAACCTCTTGGGACCAAAGACAAAAAACGATTTGAGAAACAGATCAAAATATGTACCCTACAAACTAGTTTTCTGTAATGTCTGCCTTTGAGGAACCCCTGGGATCAAAATGTGAGTAACTAGTTAAAATTTTCTTTAAAACAATTTGTCGGCAGTAAAGTCATGCACCATTTCCTCTGAGGTTTATCAATAACTGTTACAGGCAAAGATGAACGAGCAGGACTAGTTCAGGCATAGGGTAGATCCTTGATGCCACCTACAAACCCAGGCTGCAGACTCCAGCCTGCTCTGGTGTAGAAATGCATTAGCGTGTTGAAGCCAAAAGCACAAGATTTATCAGTGGAATTAAGATTCTGTGCATGTGGCAATCAAGGAAAGTAGAACTCAAGCACTTCAAGACTATTATTTTAAATTACTAATTGTTCCTCTCATCTAAAATCAGATGTGCAGCGGTGTTGCTTTGGAAGTGCAGCTGCCCCCGCAGAGCAAAGTCTAGAGACCTGGCACAGGGCTGTGCTGGCCCTGTGAACTCCATGACAGAGAAAACTTCTGTCTTGAAGCCTTCATGAGCCTCATCACGAGCTACAGAGGCACATTAGCTGGTCTCCAGCAATGATCAGCTCATCTCTGGCAGTGTGGGGAGCTGCTGCCTGGGTCAGCAGCCAAGCAAAGCCAGGGCAGAGGCTGGAAGCTGTGTGCAGAGAGCGAGATGCCCCATCAGTTGGAGGCCAGTGGGGATCATCTGTTCACCTACATCCTAAGCTATGCATCATTGTACCACCTTCCTGTTTTTGTTAAATGAAAAATATTTCCTCTTAAAGCTAGGCTTTATCTTTCAAATATATTTTGTGTGAAAAATTGTCAACATCACTGGAATTACCCATTTGGTGACAATTCTCTCCCCTGCCATGTTTTAATCAAAAAGTTTACACAACCATAAAGGGAATGTGTTATTCATCATAACCCGCTTTCTTTTATCAACAAAACGTGCTGTTATTCATGTGGCTTTGGGATTTTTGTTGTTGTTTGGAAATTGAAATCTTCAAGAGAGATTTAAGAGAAATGTTGTGAAAGATGTCAGCAAAATATGAAAACAGAAAATGAACACTGTGAGACAGAAACAACAGAAATCAGTCCCGCTGTGGTTGGTATGAGCCTAGCAAGGCTGTGGTTCCTGCTCTATCACCAGACACCCCAGCTGAACTTCAGCTTCTGGAGCCATAGATGGAAATTACTGAATAAAATCCTACGATCTCTGGCTGGAGAAATTCAATCTAGATCATGAGGAAATGGTTCCTGCTGGCCTTAAAAATCTATGGATTGTAATTGCTAAATTATTCTGAATAATGTTATAACAGTGCTTAAAATATATAGTGTTTGCCATTTTAATAGCCTACTCTGAGCACTAATTACCCTTCCTCAAAGCTGTGACAGCTGTATACCTTTTATTGCCATTTTACAGGTACAGAAATAGAAATGACCAGAGCGAGATGAGTTGCCCAAGGCTATCTAGAGAAATACCGCCAGAGTCATGGTTAGGATGAAATTGTTTGTCTCTCTTACACAGCTGTCTTCAGATTTGTCTCTTCATAAGACTCTAAGAAACTCCCCAGGAGTCTGAGGATTTTCAAAAAGTCCCACAAAGATCTTAACTGGACCAGGAGTTGCCTGACAAGCTTTATAAAGCTCAGCTTATGAGCTTTGCCTGTGACTCGCACTCAGTGGAAGGGTAAATTAGACCAAACTAGATCTGAGTCGGTGTAGTTTTTGCCCACAGGGATTTTTCCCAGCTACTGGGAAATCGTAATTGTTCAGAATAATTTAGCAATTACAATTGTCTAAATCTGTTCCACCCAAAATATGTGACATAATTGGGTGCCTATCTCTAGCAGGGTATTGGATGCTGGGGGTGGAACTGGAGCAGCTGTGTCCTGGAGCACGCGGTCTCTTCATCCCCGCTGCAGAAGACCACGGAGAGCCTCAGACATCATTATTCCTCGGGCTGGACAAATTCGGGAACAAACAGCTTTTCTTGGTGAAATTTTCTACTGCTATTCTGAAAGCTTCTCAGCCGTGGCCTTTTGCTGATTAATGTAGCCTTTTTATCACATCTGAACATTGCAACCAAATGCAGTTTTACAAAGCAGCAAAACCCATAACAAAGCAGAATCAATAAATACAGTGCAATTCCCTTTGGCGATTCAAGCATTCTGTTAAAATTAGGATCTGATTATAGCTGTGGAAACCTGTTTTCCTGAATCCTAACAAACACATTTTTCTTTACATGAAAGCTTTTCAAAGCTGCGGCCAATGCTGTCTTTGAGGAATCCACAGTTTCCAGCATATTCTTTCTCTTTTCCCAGACAGGCACACACTGCACTGACACATTACTTCTAAAAATTCTTGTTTAATACTTTAAGACTTCCTCTGAAACAACAAGCCCCAAATAAGCAAAAGCAGCCAAGAATATCACAAGGAGCGGGAATTGGGCCATTTTCAATGCATTGTCAAAGCCAAAGAGTTTTCTCATGATGTATCAATTCTGATAAAGTTTCATAACTGAAGAAAGGGAGCTGTTGATCTCAGCTTACAGTGAATTCACTGAAGCCCGAATACAGGCTCAAGTTTTTCTTTGAATTTAAGTGGCCTCAAATGAAAAAGCTTATCCTGAACTAGACACGGACGGAAATGAAATAGAGTTTTTTTCTACCCCCTGTTACTGTGCTACCGACCAGGAGACATGAAAAATACAGGATGCCATCCCAATTTCACACAATTATTTTATTTTTTAAAAATTTGCCTGTCAGGTTTTGGTTTCTTTTTAGCCAGTCTGTACTTTGAGACCTGAAAGTTGTCCATGAAGTGAAGTGGTTATTCACAGGCCAGCTTTAGCAAAGCTCCACTAAAAACCTAACTACCCAGCCTGGTGGAGATTAACAATGAAATATGAAGCAATAGCAAACTTTCACAGGTCAATTAATTGGCACTGAAATCTTTAAGACCTCCATCCAATGTCGTACAACAAGAGCCTCTTTCAGAGGTGCATTCTGGGGTCTAGCATGATAATACCAACTATAAAACCACGAATGCTTTCGCAGCTCTTCTAAGTCTGGAGATCACTGGTTTCTCTGTCAGGTTTAGGGGTTAGAGCTGACCCTAGTGATTGGCAAAAGGTTTAGCATGGCAGGCTGTGTTGGGCATCAGACCTCTCCTTTGTATTACCAAAAACCAGGGGATTTCCAGGAGCTGGAACACACGGACCTGTTTTTTGCAGACCCTCTGGCAGTGCTACTCCGCCTGAGCAATGGGTCCATCTGAGCATGGAGATGCAACAGCTGCTGCTTCTGCAGCTTCTCCCTCAGGCGGTGTCAGAAGGGCTGCAGGGTTCACAGCAAAGGGCTCGGGCCAGTTCCCATGTCTACTCATTCTGGCCTCCCCGACATGAGTTTTTCCTCCCTCCTCCTTTCTCTCCCTCTCCTGCAGCCCTGGAGAGCAGAGAATGAGTAGGAGATGCTGGGGGAGGAAAAGCTTCTGCAGTGCCGGAGATGGTCCAGACCAGCGCCTGCAGGTGCTGTGAGGGTGCTGTGTGTTGGAAAGAAAGGGGCTCCACTCATCTCAAAGCCTTCCAGAGTCCTCCCACCCTTCCCAGCCCTTATGCTGCTCTCTCTTGCCTACTCCCCCATCAAAGCTGAACATCACAGACCCCCTCACCCCGAAACCTTCCCATCCTCACTGTGGCACTCCTGTCCCAGGGTCCCACTGATCCCTCTCAGCCAAGCTTCCTTTTCTTGAAATCCCTTTGCCTACCTTCCCCAGGAGAAGAAGACTCCCCCAGTCCCAGTATGTATTTATGTTGGATGCTGGGAAGAAATCTTTGAACTGGCTACACGCTGCACCCCTGCTACACCTGGGAAGCCCAGAGCCAAATCAGACCCCCTGCTCAGACCTGCAGTGCTCAGGGGGACAGAGGACCACTGCACCTGGGCTGGGCACTGCTGCTGTCTTTGCCCATCCTGGCCAGGAGCCCACCTCACCTCTGCTCCCAGCCATGGGTGATGTGTGTATGGGATGGAGAGCACTACCCAGAGGGGACAGTCCTGTGATGGTGATTTCCCTGCCAAGTTAACCTGAGTGAAAGCAGCTCCACTCTGAAACAACATTTCAGCAGCCTGGGAGGTTTGAGTTAGAAAACAATTACAAAAACAAAACTGGTGACTGCTCACAGACCTGAGCAGGGACATATGTTCCACGAGAGAGCAGCTTCTAGTTAACTGTAGAAAGTCTTTGCATTTCCTCTGTATTTACTTGTGTAAGTTGAGGCTGTCAGGGGTACGTGCAGGAAGGGGCCATCGCTTCAACAGGACTTGATCTCAAAGGAGGCTAACAGAGGGTGCTGTGCACATACCCTAAAACCCAAACCTTTTGGATCCATCCCAGTCCAGTCTTAATGAAGCAAAAGGACAATGTCTCCTCACCTTCTCTAATAACCAGTTCCCTAGCCCCTGAAGTAATCCAACAGCCTCACGCTGTGTCTGCAATTTCTGCAGCATCCTTTACATGACAAAGCAATCTGGGCTGACCACAATAATTCATCCAGTGCTAGGATTATTTCTCCTGAGGCAGTGTTCAGCGTTACAGTGTTGTGTGCATTTTTTTCCTTCGTGTTACTTCTGGGCATGACTCTCTATGATAATTTTGTTCTGTGGTCCTCCAAGGTATTGTTCTGCTCAGTCATATGAAAAATAGTAAAATAATGCACCTTCATCCCAGTTCCACAGACGGGCCATTCATCAGCATAAAATCAACTTTACAATCTAGTAGGAAGCAGCTCCATGCACTGAATAGCTACACATTTCCAATATGGTCACCCAAGCTGCAGCAGGCCAGTAGCAACAACAGAGCGATAGAATACCTGGGAGCACTTGTACAACAGAAACAAAAAATAGTACCCAAGCCCAGGGGATAACCTATGGTTACCTTCTCTTTTTGTAACAGGAGCAGTATATCAATTTGTTAGGACCTGCATTTTACTGTAGTTACAGACATCTAATTTATTTTCAGATCACTGAGTTATTTAGATGGTTTTTGAAATGATTTCCCCCACCTATCATCTAATCACAAGAACAGAATTTGTCCATTTAGATAAAACATAGCATTGGCAGAAGGAAAGTACAAGTTTCTTCCCCTTGCACGTCAAACAACCTTCATGAAACCCAATGTTTTTGGGAGGGATTTTAGCCCAGCTGGTGTCATTAACATCCTCATTGTATTTGCATCCTGATACATGCCTGCAGGACCCTGAATGCAAAGTTCTGGGACTGAGAGTCTTCTGACAGCTGCAGATGGTCACTTGTGTCCATCTCTTGGAGATGGGCAGGCTCCTTAGATGGCTTCTGTTTGAATCTGGCCCCTTCATGGTGCAGATCCTCCTCGAAACTATGTTAAGACATGCGTGAGACCAAGAGGTGATCCGAGA
>NW_010109413.1:0-22751 GCF_000699245.1 Pterocles gutturalis
GGTCACACGGAGCAGCTGTGCTTCAGATTTCGGAAAGAAATACCCGATGGTAAACATCCGCACCCCCTTAAGCCTGGCTCTTTGCAGAGAGGAGGGTGGGCTGGAAGTTACCTCAGTTTATCTGTCTGCATCATCGCACAAGCACCTGACCATGTACATAAGTACGTTACGGGTCAACCCCACATCTTCCAACGTATTCCCTTTCCAGCAGTTCCGCTTCTCTACAGGCCACACATTCCTCTGAGTAACAACCCCAGGAAAGCAGCTGACACCGGATTGATCCCTTACCTGGCTTCTCCAGGGCCCTCTGCTCTGCAGCCTCTGTGGGAGCAGTCACACACCCTGCTCCTCACTCCTGGTGCAGCATCACCCCATCACCAGCTCCCCAGCAACCCAGAGGGTTGCAGGGAGCCCAAGCTCTCCTAGCTGAGGAGCAGCCTCCTCTCAGCCCCTGTCCCCAGCAGCTGCTGCTCATACAGTTGATTGCCAGCTACCCCCCAGGACTGCCTGCTTCTGGCCCTTTGGGCTCTGTTATATTCCAGTTTGGATGAACACTGAAGTGACTGGAAGTTGCAAGGCAAACTGAAGACAAAAGCACACACATCTTTTGATCTAATCCAGCTGTAACCTCAGGACTATCTTTATGCACTCAGGACTGGGCCTAGTTTCCCAAAGGGCTGTATCTGGGCCGAGATCTCAACACAAGGCTTGAAACCTGCTCTGTTCAGGCAGGAAGTGCCAGGGACGCAACCAGCACTCAGCACTAAGCTATGCCTCAGCCCAAGGCAAAGCATTTCTTGAGAGTTAACACCAAGAAGGACTCAAAGAGAAAACCCAGCATTATAGGCTATCCATTATAATGGAAGTCAATATTAGGAGGATTTTGCTGCATCACTCCTGTTAAACGTTAGTCACAGCCAAAAATCCAGTGCAATTGTTTGTATAAAGCTGTAAATATAGTGTGGCACTGTTACCATAAGAGTTTTCTTTTTTATCAGCATATAGGGCTCATGCGTATCTCTATGGCCAGCATGCAAATGATTAAATTCAGAAAGTGCTAAGCTATTTTTTCTTACTAAAGATGAAACACATGAAAATTTTATTTACTGGTTTGTGTATAGTGATAATTAAAAGGGATGTTTTCAACTTGAAATGCTGAAACTGAAACATGTTGAAAACTTTAAAAAAGGAGTCACAAGTGCTTCCTATAGCAGTCAGGCACCAGGCTCTGACAGAGAGTCGGTGACTGAGAGCACTGGTCACCAGACCTTCCCTCTCTATTAATATACCTCTATCACAGCTTGGAAAGCTTTGTGAGAAAACAAGAATCTGATTGAAATTATTTTCTTAATATTACGTGTACTGGGAAAAAGATTAATGTGATTTTGAAACGAGTTCATGCTCTCAACCAAAATGATGATACAAACTGTCAGAATGAAGGTAGCGATTCTGTTGTTTGTCAACAGGTAAAATTGTTGCTAAGCAGATGTTAAAAGCTGGGGATTTATGATTATAGCTTCTTGAAGTTCTTCCCAGAGCATGACTGTCTCAAAGCCACCTTAATAATCCCTCATTTTCAATTAAAAGATGTGTTGCAGGCTAAGTGATAAAAACTCTGTGAAGTACATACAGTTGGTAGTATTTGCTTAATGAAAATTTGCAAGATGCTGTAGTTATATTTTCATTATGGAAGCCTGTTTCACTTGCTTCTAACTTTACCTGACTCTGGGTAGAGTTTTCTGTCTTTCTTTGATTCTGTTACAGTAAAAACTTCTAATAAAACTTGATCCAGTCACTTTCAAGAAATATTGCAAAGAAATACTAACTGTTGCAGTCAAATTGTTACAGTTGTTTTCATGGAAATTGTTGATTCTTAATGCTTTGAAGCAAAGGCTTTTAAACTTGGTAGGATCTCACTGGTGGTTGGATTGCGATAACAACGTACTTTACCATTGTGATGAAAATAATTTCACTTATGTTTATGGAAATAATTTTGTTACTGTCTGTGAAGTATTAAAAGAATACCACAGTAAGCTTTGGGGCTAACATTGTAGTGGGATAATATGTTACCCTGTGACCAAAAGGAAAGTGTGCAGTAAGTGTAAGGGGTGCTGTCAATCTCATGTCCTGAATGGGCCAAAGGTTGCAGGGAGCAAGTAATACCTAATCATGTACTTATTTCACTTTAGTTTCTGACTTGTTTTTCAAGTGTGTTGTCTCACCTGCTACAAAACCCAGCATTCCAGGTCATGCTTATTCTGGGTGCCAGTACTTCAGAGACTGAGTGTAATGCTTGTGGAAGAGGTAGCACTAGCACTGTTCTGAATCTCAAGGGTAATCCATGAAATAAATCCAAATCCATATGCATTCAATATTCTATGCCTTTGTGCCTTCATTGGATGTTACTAACAGATTTTTATCGACTGCAGTGCTGCTCATGTTCTGTAGTGTTACTAACCTATTTCCATGGAGAATGTAGTTTCTTCAGTGTTTGCTGCTTCAGGGGAGAGGAAGAAGGTAAGAAAAGGCAAGTTTTGATGCTAAATTAGTTCCTTAAAAATCCAGGTGTTAATGAATAACAGTGGGAAGAAAGGATCCAGTTCTTGGAAGTGAACCTGAGTTCCTTACTGCTGCAGGGTGGTGGGAAATGGAACAAGAGTAGGAGAGAACATTTAAGCTTGTCAGCTGCATCTAAGTATTTTTAAAAACATTTCTTTTGCTGAATTTCAGTGGTAAGTACTGTGAGAGCCTTCCCTCCAGTATCTTCTTGCTGCTCCTCACCACAGCCCCTGCAGAGTTTACACCACTTCTTTCCGTGTGCTCAGAAGCCAGGAAAAACTTCCTGTACTGAGGATTTGCTCAGAAATTACTTCCTAATGTTGCAGTCTGTAAAAGCTAGACTTCACAGGGGACTCTAGTTTTTGCTTCTACTGGGGCATTAGCCAGAAGTAGCCTTATTTCTCAAGTCTAAACTTTAGGACTAGAGTGCTGCTGTAGTTGTAACCCCTGTCAGTAGAAAAAAAAAATCTCTGCATTTATTCCCTTTCACAGGACAATATACCACAAGAAGCACAACACGGTAGGGATGAGAATAAACAAGCCACAGGTAAGAGATTTAAGTTATTATACTTTGTACATGATCAGAATGAGGGTTGTATAAGATGTACACAGAAAAGAATTTAGCATTTAAGAATTGTCATATTTAAATGGAGAAAGCCCCCAAACTCTGGGAGCAGCTGACCTATTCTGAGCAGATTTCATTGCAAAGAAAAAGTCTTTTCATTTTAGTGCCCACTTAAACATTTCTGCAAATGAGCAGCTTCTAATAATAATGCCATTCAAATAAAACATGGTGTAGAGCTGGTCAAAACTGTTACAACACAAACAGTTTTCCAAGCAAAACGTGAACATTTTACAGTATGTTCCTCCACAGACTCAAAAAGGCAGCTCTTAAGTGGCTTCATGCCACTTTTAAGTGGTTTCCTTACCTTTTCCTTACTCCTCTCCTGAAACACCTCTGCTATTTTAACTCTGTTACGGGGAGGAGCAATCAGCTGCAGTCAGATGTGTCAGAAGGTGTAATGGGTTGTTTTGCGCATAGCGCATGACTCAGGGCTGCAGGTATCCTTAGGCAGCATGGCCAGATGCACAGGGAGAGTACTAAGTAGTTTATTTAGCGGAGGAAAACACAAGAGGAACAGTTCTCAGAAATTTGTCAACAGTAAACTTGACTCCTGTCTCTGTTGTTCCAAAAATAGGCTGTCCACAGAATTTCAAAAGAAAGGAAAGACAGTAACAGAAGTGACAACTGGGATGTTGTACCTGTGATACAAAAATTACTGTGCTCTATCCATTCCCAGCGTGATTAGCCTTCATTCATTTTTTTCTACTTTTCCTGCAGTTTTCTCTCAGGCTTCCTTTCTAGAATGGGAGGTGTTGCCTCAAAAAGTCTGCTGGAATTGTGCATCTTTCTGCATCTCTCTCTTAAAATTCTCCTTTTCTTGGACATCCACACAGCACCCAGCAGTAGCCAGGCAGATTGCTGAGTGGTCCCATTTGCAGGTTATATTGCTGATAAAAAAAACCCACAAAAGCCAAGTATTCCCTAACAGAACGCTGTTCCTGCACATTTTTTTGTTGCATGTCCTGTAAGCGCACTGTTGTTTTCAGAGGACAGGCTGACCCAAGGCTTGCTGAAGCTGGTAGGAAGCTTCCCAACCACTTAAGCAAGCTTCAGAAATGGTCCTTATAACATCTGACATTTCTTTGGCACTCCAGCCACAAGTGCTGAGACTAGCTAACAGAGGCTAAAAAGTCTTAAAAAAAAAAATTAGAATTGAGGCAAATGCAAAGCTGCTTTCCTGCACTGCACTTTCCTCAAGAAGCATGTGTTGCATCACATAGGGGAACATTTTTCCAGGCTAGTGCCACCCCACTGTCTGCATCTTTTTTTTCCCCAAGGGTTTGCTGCAGAGAAATAAAATTTACTCTTCTGTGTATGTAGCCCACCAGGAAGTTCATGCATCAGCTACCAAAAAAAAGAAGGTGTTCAGGTACTGATGAGGCAATGCTAGTATCAATTTTATGTTTTAGGAGGTGCAGAGGACACTGTGACTTGCGATTGTTTTTTTTTTTTTTCCCTTTGAAGTACAAAAATGACAGATGATCAGCCTCCCCTTGGGCTTCCAGGTAATTGTAGATTATTACAGTTCCTTGAATGGAAAGCAGTTACCTTACAGTTTCTTAACTTAATTTTCACCTTGAATGAGACTTCTTCAGAACCGTTTGAAGACTAGGAAGAACAATTTTGCAAGGTGCTACATGTGTTTATATAGTCTCTATATATGCTGTGCATACTAAATGAGATAAATTCATTCAAAGCTTGGTGCTCTGTCAAGTTAAAGTGGATATTTTAATGCCTTGAACATAGTTTGATTCCTGTTCTTACTGGCATGTAATTATAATCTCATCTCTGAATTTACATTTTTCTTCTCTCCCCATGCAGAAATTACTTCCTTGAAAGAAGACATTTTTTTCTTATTCTGGGATGTTACCAGTAGATAACAGACTTCTAAACTTACAGATCTACAAACTTCTTCAGTGTGTTCACCAGAAAGACAAGAAACAAATGGAAAAGCTGGTCCAGAATGGATTCCCAAATCTCATTAATTTCACAGAGCCTCTGGAAGGATGCAGTGCCCTTCATTTGGCCTGCATTAAAAATGACACTGACATGTGCAGCTGCTTGCTGGAACAGGGAGCTCATCCTGATGTCCAGGACAAAATGGGACGTACTCCAGCAATGAAGGCAGCTGAACTAGGCCATGAGTTGGTTTTAGATTTATTAGTAAAAGCTAAAGCAGACATGACTGCTATGGATAATGAAGGGAAAGGTAAGTAAAAGGGAACCTTATCAGACCAGAAATACCATAAAATGACCCCTCTGTGTTAGATGCTTGCTATGTATGTTGTGTCCAATCTGTAGAGAGGAACAGTGGATGAGGGTAATCCTTACAGCTCAACAGAAGCTATTGGCCATCAGAGCTGTGATGAAAAGGGAAATATTTCTCCTGGAACAGTCTAGGCCTTTAAATCATAGGTCTTTTCTAGTACATAGCTGAAAGATAACTTGTGATTGAGAATCATGTTCCTCTCATGACACGTATTAAATTCTGGTTTACTCCCCCAAGTTTAAAGGCCCTAAACTAGAAGTCTTTTTTGCATGTATACACCCCAAGAGAAGTTAACGGCTCTCTCCTGAAGGAGTTTGTCCATTCAGCTGTGAAGTTTACAGCCTAAGTAACTTTTCTAATAATTTAGTATTGTACCATAATCTCTGCTGGTTTTCTTTGCAGGTGTTTTGTTTTACTGCATTTTACCTACAAGACGGCACTACCACTGCATGCAAATTGCCTTGGATTATGGTGCAGATGTTAACAACTGCACTACTGATGGGAAGCCTGTATTTCTACAAGCGTGTGAGCAAGCTGATGATATTAAAGAAATATGTCTGAATTTCTTGGAAAGAGGAGCAAATCCCAATGCAAGAAACCCAGTATGAATATTTCTGTAACCAAGAACATACATACAGGACTATAGAATAGTTACCAGACAACTAGAGTATATGACCTTAAATCCTCACATTAAAATAATAAAGCAGTGACAAGTGCTTAACTCTGTGGCCATGCCTATTCCCTTTTTCTGTACCTCCCTTTTTTGCAGGAGCAGGGATTTACATCTTCTGCTTGAACCATGTATCCTGATATAGATTTTTGTAGATAAGAATGCAAATACTGTATAAAACCAAAATGTAACTGGTATAACTCAGTATACCTGCAATATGAGAAATCTGTATTATTTTTGTGATATGATGGACACGTACCTTGTCACATAGTAGGAATGGTTTATTAGGCCCAGAGAAAGACAGATATTGGAGAAGAAGGTATGGTTCAGTGGAACAATATCCATGGCTCACTGCTCTTTTTGCCTGTCTGTAGAGTGGCAAGTCAGATTAAGTGTTGCTGTGGGCCAGCATGTTAATAGCAGACGATCCCTGATCCAAGGTGTGCTCTGTTCTTGGAAAGCTCACCAGATCTACCAAAGTCAGCCATTATAAAGAAAATAGGTGCTGCTAATCACAAACATACACTGTTACCTAGAAAGAGAGATAGCACTAATGTTTAGAATGTGAACTTTTCCTCTCAGACAGAAGAGTAGTGAAATTCCCCAGTTGCTCTGCCTTCCCTGTAGCACTCCTCCAGCCATAGCTCCTTATGGTCTTTTGTGATAGAGGCAGTTTTTTGTGTTAAATTTTGTAAACATACATGGGAGCATGCAAACAGAGTAAATAATTCCTTAACTAAAGAATCGATTAGCACAGAGACTATTCAAGGGACTCAAGTTACTGATGTGCTTGAGTTGCTGGGATTTGACTACACATATTTTAGCAGCATTATGACCAGATTCTTAAAGTTTACCTACAAGTATCTTTGAAACTATTAGACTTCTCTCCTTTTTTTTGGTAATACCTAAAAGAAGACCTTCAGTTTTATGCCACCTTGCAACCATCAGATCATATTGTTCCAGTCTGAATTAGCTTACAAAACAAATTCTGAATAGTTTTCTTGCTACCTTGCAGGCTACAGGTCGCACAGCCTTAATGGAAGCTGCAAGAGAAGGTGTTCTCGAGCTGGTGCGTGGTCTACTTGAAAGAGGAGTTGATGTTAACCTGTTTGACCTTGAAAGACACAGTGCTGCACATTTTGCAGCCAAAGGCGGCTTTTTTGAGGTATCATCATTTGTGGCATTAAAGCATCACTGCAAAGCCAACCTGGGGTGGGTTTTTGGTTGGGTTTTTTGTGGGTTGGGTGTTTTGGGTTTTTTTTTTTAAGTCCAGTCTCTCAGCTGATCAAAGTATAATAATCAGCAATCAAAAGTGGCTTCTTTTTAAGTATCAAAGGGAATCCAGCAGTGATAGAATCTCTCTCATAATTGCAAAGCCCTTTTTTTGCCAAGGTACCCCTGAGTGTGTGTGCTAGCGTGGCTGTCTGGTGTGAACAGCTCCATTGGAAAGCTTGTTTCTCTCGAGATGTAGCATATCACAGCTGTGTAACTCAGATGAAACATGACCATTATAAGAAGGGCAGATGCAAACTACTGCAGGTAGGCACTTTCTTCCTTATGCCCCATCTCATCATCGAAGTAGATAAAGTTATGCAGTTTTGATTGTGCGTGTAACGTCAGAGTTACTTTAAGACAGTGGCCTGCAGTGAGCTTGCAGGAATGGAGATTGTCCTTAGTGTCTACAACTGAACAATGTTTCTGTTTCCTCAGTTAAGTAAGCACAGTACTGTAGGAAACTTGAATGTTATGTGTGCCTCAATCAGATGGGCACAGGAGAGATCTTCACTATGTGAACTGGGAATACATGATATTGCCTTTATTTGTAAATTATTCTCACACTTCCTCATCTTAAGAAACAGACAAGATTTTTGGTGGTGCTTTGTTTTTCTAGATTTTGAGGATTATTTCAGCTTATAACGGAGACTTGGGCCTGGTTGCTCTGAATGGTAACACGCCGCTTCATTATGCTGCGGAGGGAGGATTTGCAAACTGCTGCAAGTTTATAGGACAAAGAGGTACATTGAAAATAAGTTACTTTGCAACGATCATGTATATTCTATTTCTGTGCTAAAGGAAAGATTTCATTTGGACATCTATGAAGGATTTGACTTGCAGGTATCATGTGGCAAATGTAATTCTCATTAAGAAGTGCCTAGTATAGGCTGTTATGACTTATTTCTACCCATGTGGCTGAGATAAAACATTTCTCAAAGAAAGCAGCAGAAACATGATAGGTTTTTATAACTTAGACTGTATTAAGTTATTCTGATTTTAGTTATTTTTAGATGTATTGCATGGAAACTTCCAATAAAAAATTCTGGTTTGCTGATCACTTTAAGAAAGATCTCTGTGTAGTCATGAGGAAAACTTCATACCCATAGGAACTGAAACATCCTCCAAGGCAGCTGTACTAATTTTCAAACTTAATTAGGTGATCATAGCACTTCAAGCTTTGATTCAAGAGGACCATGCAAAATCCTGCGTTCTGTTTTTGTATTTCAAACATTTAACTAGTGTTCCATCACCAAATTGCAAGGTTGGGCTATAGAACAGCAAGCAACATTTTAATCTTAGTTTGTTTCTTCTTAACCTGGCTCACCATTTTAAGTAAAATTGTAGAGTTTCCACGGAACTTCTGCCTATACATATTCATGAGTGGATGGATAAGTAGAGCATGGGTTGCCCAGTGAATCTCCCTTTGGGAAACAAATACAGACATGTGGCTAATCTTCCAGTGTGGGATTAATGATGTGGTTCCATCTACTATCGCTGTTATAGTTAAGACAGTGTAAAATTTTAGACCTGTGCAATTAGTTGCATGTGTATTGCAAGTCTCTTATATAACATAATTAAGAATTCCACTGCATCATTAGTGAAATTGTGTCCATATTTTTAGGCTGTGATCCCACATGGACAAACTTGTTAACAAAGACCCCAAGAGCCGTTGCCAAGGACAGTGGTTTTAAAGCAGCAGCAGCAGAGTTGCGTAAAATTGAAAATACCTTTATAAAACAGTCCAAGCCTGGGGCTAAGGAGGACAACCCCCGCTGGGCGCTGAGGCTGTATGACTGGTCCTTAGAGCACGAGGCTGCCCTCCGCAAGGCATTTGAGGCTGTTGGCCAAGGAGATGGGACAGTAGCTAAGGATGATTTTATATCAGTTATTCATAAGCAGTGTGCCTTTGTGGACATTGAACAAATACAAACTATTGCTGAAATGCATGAAGGATCTTCCCTTGAGGGAATCAGCACTGAAGAATTTTTTAAAGGCTCTAAATACTTGCAGAAAAGCTGTCTTATAACATCCTTTGGACCCAAAGGGAAGAAGGGGAAGAAAGCGAAGAAACGAAGAGGCAAAAAAGGCATTGCCATCCCTGTGCCGATTTGTGTTATTCCAAAGGACGCATGTCCGCGTAGGGAAGATGGCTTCCCTGTGTACATGATTGAGGCTGTTCAGAGCACTGCTGATAGCTACTCTTTCAACCGAGACCACCCATCTGCTCATCCCGTGCATGATGACCGTGCCTGGTACATAGATGAGCCAAGGAAAATGTACGTGAATATTAACTACCTTGTCAGAGCAGGAGACATTCTGTCTCTACAGAAAGCGTTCGAGGAGGGTGTGCCAGTAGACATAAAAGATAAATATTACAAAACACCTTTGATGGCTGCATGTGCAAGTGGGAACATAAATGTTGTACAGTATCTTCTGGAAAAGGGGTAAGATAATCTCAGATATTTTTTTTAAAATTGCTATTTTGGAAGGGCTTTCAAAAGCATAAATTTCCAGTAAACATTTGGATGCAACAGACTGTGGTTTGGTTTTTTATTTACCTAACATTTAGTATTAAAGTTAGTTCCATAAGAACCTGAGTGACAGAGAGTTAGTTTATTATTTTTCACATTTTAGTAACAGGGAAGTAGAAACACTCAAGAGGTAAGTTCCCTAGGTCTGAAATTTTTTGGGTCTGGGCTGTTGACATTTTTGTCAGATGCAGTGTACTTACAAATACAGTCTGTTGGAACTGCAGTTAGTTCATACCCACATCACAAATAGTGCATCCTCAAAACTGAACTCTCAAATCAGTAAATGATTTTGGGGAATTCTGTCTGAAGTGACTTGCCTGAAATCTTCAAGGCAGTCCTGGACTTCCCTGTTCCACAATGCCAGGGCCTTTACATGCAAATGCTGTAATGGAATAAGCCTTGTAATCACTTTCCTCTGCAGCCTCAGCTGGCTGGGGCAGCAGGATTTACACCAGAAGCACATGCTGCTCTTTAGTCTGTTCCTCTCTTTAGAGGTGCTTCAGCAATTTTGTAGCCTATACACTTGTGAAAAATCCCAGTGATAGCTAAATGAAAGCAATTTAAGAAAGTTTCAGTCATACTTGCGTAATAGGGTAACTTTTTTTTTGTCGGACTGCTGTGGAGTCCTACAGTCATTCACATAAATGCTTAAATAAAACTTTTGCTAAGATATTTACATTAGCTTTGTTCTCTACCTATAGCTAGAATTCTTTTTAACGTTAATTTCTAAGGATAAGTGGCTGTAGTTGTTGCTCCAATTCCTGCGAAGACTTAATAGCACATGGATCTTTACACACTCTGGTGATTACACTGACATTCCTGGAGCATATGGGAAGTTGTGTAAATGTGTATATTCAGGTCTTCCAAAGATAAGGATAGAAGAGTTAGCTTTCGTCAAGCCTCGCTAGGCAGCACTGAAATCACATCTCATCATATTTAACAGTTAGACCTAGAAATGTAATAACTTGGTTTAAAAAAATAGTACCAATTTCAAGATTTTTAAATTGACAGAAATAAGGAAGTGGAACAAAGTTATCAGTACAGTGTTTAGCCTTGCATCTGTCAGAGTGGACTTCAAGATACTTCAATTTGGCATGGGAGTTCAAACACTTTTTATAATATAACCTTTTCAGTACAGTGTCACAAATCCATATCAAATAGAAAAGAAGACATTTATTCAGAGCTATAGAAAATGCTGAGGTTTAAACATAAATTGGTGGTATCCGCTTTCTATCTTGTCCCAGAAACACTCAGAAGTAAATTACATTTGTGCTAAAGGCAAATTGTCGTTGCTGTGTTGTCCCTATTCCCTTTGATCAATTTGTTTCAGACAGAATGAAGTTAGCAAAAGGGATTCAAAAGCAGAGTATCAGTACAGGCATGGAGGTTGAGTTGGGAGAAAAAGTAGAATAACTGGAACCACTTATTTTAACAAGAAATATAAAGGAAACTAAAACTGTATATGAGTAAACCATAACAGCTAAGCAACTGAAAGATAACAAAGTAAAACTAGTAGGTCCAGGGAATTTACTAGAGTAAGATCTCATCAAAGGTAGAATTCTGAAAAAGACGAAAAATTTAAACAAGATGAACAGATGAATCTGTTCTTTTGATCTAGAGATAGATAAATATTAACCATCTGACCAGAAGAGCAAAAAGCTATCCCTGGAGGCACCTTCCTTCATAATTTTCTCTTCCTTCTCCCTCCCTCCATGTGTTTTGGGAAGACATCAGCTCTTTGTCCCTAGAGTAAATGGAACAGTGACCCTAACTAAGTTCAGGACCTCTAGGCTATCCTAAATGCAACTGAAAGTATTTCACTCTGCTTGAGTACTGGGGAAGCCCCTTGTGAGGTCTTGTCCCTTTCTGAACCCACGCACGGAACACATGGTAGATTGCAGGTCTGGGTATAGTCATGGAGGGTGCTTTCTTCCGAGATACGGAGGAACCATATTTCTTCCTTTTTAACGCCATTAAGGTGCTCTAGTGGCTCTTGTTCCCCAAGCCTTGCCTTTGGGTGCCCCGAGCCCAGAAGCTACCAAGGCAGCCAGTTGCTAAAGGGCTGATAGTGCTTTTTCCCTCAGCTTCATCCAGAGGCAGCATATTGCAAGTGTCTCCCCGAAACTAGCCCTTGTGTGCTCCAGAACATGTCATTGTTAACCTGGGAGCAGGGAAAGATCTAGTCCTGCAACACAGCGGCTGAAAGAATTTTAAATCGTCTGATTTTCTGAGGTAGACCTCCTGTAACTCATCTGTAAATTGGACAGTAGGCAATTTTGCCACATGTTTTAGAGCACCTATTCTTGTCCCAGAAGCATTCTCTTTTGAGTTCCTTAATCTGCTTTTTGCCATTCTCAATAAAGCTGGAGCCCAAACACTAGCAGCATTTTAGAGGACTAAGCTGTTTGAATGCCTATTTTTTTCTATAGCTGTGAAAACCCATGTAGAGGACACTGTTGGCTTGGACAGGATATGATTACCACCCAGGCACACTTGTACAATTAATATTCCAAGACAAGCTATGTATCAGATACTAAAATGATTTCAGAGTAGCAGTGGCAATATAAAAATCTTTATCAACATTGAAAATGCCATTGTAGTGAGGAGTTAATATTGATTGTACTTGGAGCTGTGTATGTTGCTGTATCTAGCAGCTAGCTTCATCTCTTCACCTGCCACAACTCCTCTTGCTTTTTTGTAGGGCTGATGTAAATGCAACAGACAATTTCATGTGGACTCCCCTCCATCATGCTTGCTATAACGGACACCTAGACATTGTGGAACTGATAGTGAAGGCTGGAGCAGCAGTGGATGCACCTGCAGTAGGCAACGCAACCCCACTAATGAGAGCCATTGAGATCTGCAGATTGGATATAGTCTATTTTTTAATCAATGCAGGTGCTGACATCCAAGTGACAAACAGCAATGGTAAATATCAATCTCTCCCCCAAAGGCCTGTTTCCTTATGTGTATGCATATTTTATTAAAAAAAAATACTAAGTTCTTTGAACACTGAGAATTCTGAATTTATGATTGCTCTCAGGATCAGGATGAAGGTAAAAGGTTCAACTAGTTTTCTACTGTGTGGAATCATATTGTAACTAGTCAGCTTTCCTCAGTTTGCAACTAGAAAATAAAGTAACATGATTAATTACATTCTTAAGGAGACTGTTGCTCCTCATAAGATGTGTACAAAGTTATAAGTGGCTTTAATAAAAAATTGCTATCTGGTAATTAATATTATTTGATAGAAAATTGGATTTTAGTTGTGGTAAGTGTATGCTCTGTCACCCATTTAAATCACTTAGTTTTTATGCACTGATTAAGAAAAATTTCTTGCTGCTTAGTGTGTAAATATTACTCAGAGAAAAACAGAAGTTGTTGAAGTGCTACCTCCTCACAGCAGATCCCTCATTCAGTATTTTTTTCCTCTGTTTTTGGAATAATTTAAACAGTTAACATTTATCCCATTTTAAGCCCTTGCTCTAATATAGGAAGCAATATTGCTGTATAATGAGACTTTCCTTCCCAAAATGCTTTATAGATGCAATGCTGCTTGTACAAGGGATTTGTATTCTCCATTTCTGTTGCTACATGAAGTTCCAGTTCATACAGCAGTTTAGTCTCGCAGCTACGTTACAGCCACTGTCTTATAAGATCCAAGAGTTTTTCGTTTCTTAGTCACTGAAGGTGTTCAGTGCTATTTAAACCATGGGGTTCTCCCTTGACTCCTTTCCAGCCACAGAGCAAGAACTGGAAGAGGTCAATACCTACAATAACTTGGTCAACATTCCTAACCTGATAACTATGCCAGCCATCTCCTAACGCTAAATGCTCTCTGTTCTCAAAGATCAAAATTATAACCTGCAGGACCAGTATGTTAAGTTGCAAATGTCAGGACATTAAGAGCAAAGCAACCACTCCAAGAATTCCTGCAATATTTGATTTCAAGACTCATTTCTGCAAGCAGTGTTGATGACTGCCAGTCCTCACACCACAGTCAGGCATGATGCTGGCCCACTGAATGGTTAATAGAGGCTTAATTGAATTAATTTGACTGTAGTGTCGTTATCCAGTTGCAATTCATTTTCATGGCTTATACAGGTATTTGTGTTTTTTTTTATTTTTTTTTGATACAGGAAAGAATGCTCTTGATATTGCTAAAGTATTTGCAGATTCTAGAATAATTGATCTGCTCCAAAATAAACTGGAAAATTTGCCAGAAGTACCAGAAAAAAAAGCAGGGAAAGAAAAAGTTGTGAAGCCAAAGTCACCTTCTGCACTGATGCCTGCAGAGATACAAGCTGTGAAAAAAAAGGTATGAGAGATGATAACAAAGGATTGATTTGATAATAGTAGAGTGCTTCTTTATTTCCTGTATTTGCCATCCATGTTGCTCTAAAGCTAGAGATCAGGCAGTTTTGTTAAAGTGAGTATTTTCAGAAGCCAGTACTTGTTCTTGCCACTACTAGTACTTGTTCACTGGTTGAAATTTTGACTTGTTAATTATATGAACTTCATGTCCTCCCCAGTCCCACTTAATTATGTCCTGTATCACTGACAGGACACACAAAAATATTTCCTCTTTTTTTCCCCCTTCTCCTGAAGTTTATGATCATCCAGCTCTGTTGTGGTAAATACTGAACAACTGGTAAACATAATTCCTTAAAGGGAGCACACCTCTTTCTTCACAGGATAACACCAAGGCCCTTCAAATTAGTAGAAAAGTATTTTTATTCTACTAATCAAACTCACTGAGATGATATCAGGGTTGCTGGCTTCTCATTTCCCATCTTGTCCTGTATCCTTCCTCTTCTACTGTTGACCGGAGTTCTGTTTCTCAAATCCCACGCTGATGTTTGGCTGTTGCACTTCTGAATGCCGTTCCTGTACCCCCAGCAAGCCTGGAGTACCTCACCATTGCCCTAGTTCCCAATCTGACATCAGCCTCCATGACCACATCCTGGTTGTCTTATTGTGGATGAAATCTTCCTGATTTACCAGTGGTACTTGTTAGTCAGACCCAGGATGCTATTTAGAGAGAAAATGCAGTTGTATCTGCACTGCTGGAAATATCCTTCAGGAGCCCTGCCCTGGACAGCGTAGTAAGTATGTCCCAGTAGCCAGATGTTGGTTTCCCCCCTTTCAGAAATGTTTTGGATTTGTCAGGGATAGTATAGGACTTTCGTAGGCAGGAGGAGGACAACCTTAGGTGCTTATTTCTTCATCACCTAGCACAAGATGAGATTACCCATGGTACTAGGTGATTGTCTTGTGAGTCTTAAAGAGCAGTTACTATTCTAATGTCCAAGGAGAGTCATCCTCTACCTTTTAAAAGGTTTCCCCTCACAATTTTTGGTTATTAAAATCAGCCTAAAGAAAAATACACCCACAGTAAATAGATGGCAAAAGAAGTATTGGAAGATGCAGAATGTGAGTCTTGCTTCCACATGCGATGTATTTGTATAACTGGTAACTTCTTCTCTTTCAGCCTTCACAGGTATCTCTGCCAGGTGTAGAAAAATCCATTATTGAAAAGACAACACATTCCCCTGAAGACAGTGTTATTTATCTGAACACTTTGATAACCAGTGGTGCTACCAAGAAAGATGACATCACGTTCAAACCGAGAAAAGTACGTACAGTAGCAAAACATAAGCCCAGTTTCACAGTGATGTTAAGGTAGACCTTGCTGTAGATCAAAAACCAGAACAAGCTGATGAAATGACTTTGCAATTCAGCTAGCTTATAGATGGTGTGACACAGGCTGAAGAGATTGCCACAAAGCAATAGTACACTATGGAGTTCATAAATATACATTATGTATTATATACATATTTATATAAAATCATGACAACCAAGCTCTTATCAAGTTTTAAATTAAAGTGGACACGCAGTAAAATACAAATGCCACTACATTTGTGGTATGGATTTTACATTCTTAAAGGATAGAAGTCCTTGTGCATGGGACCATCACCAACTTCTAACTTGCCTTCTCAATTAATTATCACATTATTACTTATGTCAGTGACAGTTATTGAACTAAATGGATTACTGTACACTAAATATTTACCTCCTACAGTTAGAATACTGCAACTATAATTTTTGTATCAGGGACTTGTTAAAAGTATTTGCAAATAACCGAGAAAGAGAAAAATATGAACACAGAAGTAATTATTTATATATACATATATATTTTTTCTCCTTAAAAAGCAAGAGAATACCATTTCTGACTGGGAAGTTTTCTGACAAGTTTTGTTTGGACTTTGTTTACCATTTCTCTAACCCTAATTTGTGCCAGTTTCTGCAATGGTCTCAGGGAAATAATGCTACATTGCCAGTGACTCCACAGCTAATTACTGTTTTCCACTCTGAGGATCTTGGGCCTGAGTCAGTCACTCTAAACAATTAGCATTGGACCTTCTTTCCCACATTATCCCTAATCTGAGCCCATGGCATGTTATAGAATAGAAGTGACAAGAGAATGCTCTACTATACATACACAAATTGTAGGGCTATCTCCCACTGGGAGGCTGCATGAGTTTTTTTCTATGTCTCAGGATGGAAAGGAATGCTAGAACATGGCTCTCTTTGGCTAACAGTATCTTCTTAATACTTCAGTTGCAGAAGTCATGTCCAAATTAACTACAAATACTTTTACTTTCTAGATTTGGGCCCCTGAAGCTGCAACAGAAGAGCTCGTAAGAAAGCAAGAATTGCTTCGTGAACACTTTACTCTTGATGGCCACTCAGAGAGCTCCATGACCCCCTTTAATAGAGAAGTTATGCAATAAGTACAGCAGCTGCAAGAAGCTCCTTCAGCACATATTTCAAGGGGACAAAGATCTAAAAGGCTACTCCTCTGTAAGGAAGGAATCATGCAGTGCTCAGTAAATGTATCTCAGTTATGACAAAAAAAAAATTGTAGTAATTTTTTCCAATGTAGTTTACATTGCTTACACACAATCTTTTGTTAAGGGCTTAGTTTGGAAAAAGGTTTATCCTCATGTGATTCTAAGTCTTGGAGCTGGTTCAATGTACTTCATGGAACAGCCACTGTTGTGACACACACGTCCTTTGTCTTTGTAAAGGTATGGCTTTATGAGGCTATTTTTCACCCCAACATAAAACTTCTCCTGGAAGATGTTAACCCTCCTACTAAAAGGGTATTAAATATACAAAGATAACATTCAGAAATTATGCAAGACAACAATGTTTTTGGTTGTCTGCAGAGGCAACAGAAAGTACAGAATCTACAACCAGGACTACTGCTGTCTAGTGTACTGCTTTCAGGTTCTCCAACACACTTGGAAGAGCGCAGAGATCTTTCTCCTCCCCTGATGAGGATGTATTCCCCAACCGCAGCATCGCAAAGATGTTATCAAGACTTGTAGATATTTTTGTCAAACTTGAAATACAGAGATTTTATGAATGCAGGTTCTTGTATTAAGAGCTACATCCACAGATAGTCCAAATCAGTGCTTGTCCGCACAGCAGTGAAGTCAACAGATACTGTCCCTCCTGTTCTGAGTTCTTTGGATGGGAGGGAGGTGGTGTCTTAGAAGTGACCTGACCAGGCTGTAGTAATTTAGCATGAAGAATAGGTATTGAAAGTTCACGTTAGGAAGTGTATCATGTCAAGATTTATGTGACAGGATCTGGCCAAACCAGCATGCGTTCTGCTGAAGGACTCAGCACCTCTTGAATCCTGTTGGTTATGTCTGCAAAATAGTTGGCAGCACAAAAGTGAGCCTGGTGTGGAGCTTCAAAAAAGCAGTAACAGGTGATAAGTTTGGGGTAAGCAGAGGCTGGAGATACTGGGAATGTTTAGCTTAGGGAGGAAATAAGTAGGAGGGAATGCTATAAAATAGATCTAAATATATATATCCAGCAAAAAGCATGGATAAGTAAACTGAAGCCTCCTATCTGTTCTTTCCCAGGATATAAGAACATTCAGACTACCAAAAAAAAAAAAAAAAAAGAGAAATCAGCACACATTAAATACTGTACAAAGTGTAAATAGCCTGTGGAACCCTCCAGCCCAATTATCCTTGGAAACTTAAACCAATATTTTAATACATTGTGAGAAGAATCTAGTTAGCCAACACCTAAGAGATAAAAAGCACTTGTGTTACAGGACATTACTACATAGAGTTAGTGATAGTGATTAAGAAAGATACATCACCAGTTGCCCTGTATTACCATCATCCAGATCCACAGATGCTGGGGAGCCCGTTTACAGCGAAGGATTTGGAGAACTCATCCTGGCAATTGGGAAATCTCTATACACTGTGTCCACTGTATAGAGGAGGCTTCCAAATTTCCCTGCAAACGGTTCCTGCTTTTATACAGTTAAATAAACAACTTTCTATCTTAAGCTGCGAAAAACATCTGGTGTAGTTTTTTTTTTTTTTTCCCTTGTTAACTTTTTCCCATGCTTGGCCAGAACCCAAGAAAAAGTTAAGAAGTAGTAAAGGTATCTGGTTATCTTTGATTATGCGTCTCTAAACAAAGCCTGTCACTGCCCTGCTCTGTTCTGTCACGTAGAGGTCTGTTTGAAGGTTTGAGATAGGTATATCTCTTTTTGGCAAGTGGGGCTGCCGTTACACAACTATTATCTTACAGCAAGCGTTACAGCAATTCTCTTTAAGCGTTACAACAAAAGCTTTTATAAATTGGCATATATTCATAAGGTTATACATTGCATATGTGATCCATATTATATATATTAGGTATATTGTTAGGTTGTGAGGTTCACCTGGAGGTCAACTTTGGTTCAAGGCCTCACTGCTCAGGCCCTAGTATTTCAGATATTTAGTAGATAACCAAGACAAATGCAAAGCAAGTAAATATATAGAGTAAGATACTGTTTTCAAATACCACTACGGAAGATATTATTTGTGTGAGTGTGGTTGTACACAAATACTTTATGACAAGTTGCTTACATTGGGAAAGTATCTTGATATGTTTAGCATCTTAATAGTTCAGTATAAAGAAAGACTTTACCAGCAAGTGAGAGATCACCTCAAATACCAGCTGTCTTGGAATTCTTAACACCAGCATATCATTTTTGCCTGTCAGCATAAAACTTCTGCTGGCTGCAGATGATTTTAAGTAATGAAAATAATAGTGTTAAACCTAGTCATAGAAGGTAGTGCAGGCAAGGAACAGGATACCCATAAACAGTTACAAAGAAAACTGCATCTCTAAAAGGAGGAGAGGCATGGGGTCAATCTGCTAAACAGTAGCTATCAAAATAAAATCAAGCAGCACAGTCAGAAACTCATAACTCATCCTGTAAGGTAAATTTTCTGCTCCCATAGGAAATGCTTATGAGCATCATATGCGTGCTTTTTCCATCACAGCTAGAATGGGCTGCAAACTCTCACAGTCTTTACATGTTATCGCACAGAAAGAAAGGGGGAAGAATTGTGCCTCAGCTGTACACAACACAATGGCTAACTAGAAAGAAATAGTTGTTCTCCTTTGGCCTGCTGACTTCCTCCGTAGCTCCCTGGTCATCTCTGTAGCAGGCTGCCCAAAGAGCTGGCAGACTTGTCTCACAAGCTACTGCCCCATGTCATCCAGCCCTCAGCCTGGAACTGGCTTTCTGCAGAAGCACAGGGCACAATGACAGAAGAGGTGAGACAAAGCATCATCACAACACAAGGTTAGCTGCTTGATCACATGCAGTTGTGCAGACAGCTAATTTTGTGCAAAAGAAAAAACATTTACCAAACATACACAAGGGACCTTTTACATGACTACTTATCCCAGGGATTTCTGCCCCACCCCCAATTGTTTTCTCAGGCTGGCTTGGTTAGTGCTTTTTGCTGCTATTATGGGGTTATGGTATTACTTAGGGCTTTCAAAGCCTGCCTCAACATTAAGATCTTATCAACTGAGGCCTCAGTGCTGTCTGTTGAGGGTATGAAATGGTGTCACTATTGTATCTGAGCCTTTCCTGCAGTTCCTGTATTCGTTTTAATGAGAGAAAGGCAGTGATACTTGTGTTTATTTACATATTGAAAAAATAACTACCTTGTTGAACTTTCAGAAAATTGAGTATAATAAGCACCTATCACTGACTTTAATGGTGTTTTGATATCTAACACCCAATCGCTCAGAAAACATTTTTGTATGAGCAGTCAACTCATTCAGGGGCGGATAACAGAAGAACAAACCGAGGGGTTTGGCTGGAGTCAAGAAGCACCTTTCAGGATTGTCCTCCTCAAGTGTGGTGATGAGTGTGTGTTTGGAGACTCCCCACTTGTACACCAGAAGTGCAGTAGGAGAGTGTTTCGTGAATCAATGATAGCAGTGTAGGAAGTTTGTAGGGATGTGAAAGCAGATGTCACAATTAAGTGAAGGGATAAAGCTCCAGATCTTAAAACTGACGTCAGCAGAAGGCTGGGTACTGAGTGAAGAGCTGGGAGGAAGCTCAGGGGAGGGAGAGAGTCTGTACTGATGGACTGGTTGTGGAAAAGCTGAGGGATATTCAGTGGACAGTGTTAAAGGGTACCAAGTGATAGAGAGACACTGTGGTAATAGAGAGCAAAGCACCACTCTCCCAAGTGAGAGCCTTCTGGAAAGCTGAATCAGCTGCTTGTCAGAAAAGGTACCAAGAACAAATAAATTTGCAGGTGGGAGTTCAAACAGATTATGCCTGTGACTCAATCTCTTGAGGCAGGTAGCACAAGTGAAAAATAAATCAAAGGGAGAAACCAGTGCAGAAAAGTTAAGCAGACAGAGGGCAGCAACACTGAAAGGAAAAGATGAACTCTGCACATCTACACAACCTAAGACTAGATAAATTGTATAATAGTTCAGGTTCACAATCAGGCTGTAATCTAGCCTTAGTCACCCTGTGTGATTTGCCTTTAAAGTTCAAGACCCTTGTGAAGTCTTCAAGTATTGTTTCAAACTAATGCTGGTACCTGAGGCTGGCTGCTGTTGATGCCCAAAAACAATTCACATACCACTCCCTTGCAGAACATAGGCAGTTACATGTCTCATACCCCAATTTCCAACATGTGCTGTTATAAGTTCACTTGCAAAACACATGAAATTTGTTAGGGCTGGGTACTGCTGTGGTAGATACCATCAGCACACATTTGTGTGTTCAAAACTCCGTTCTTTAACTCCAGAGTATCTTTCAAAGGATCCTCAGTGCTGAATAGCAGACTCAAAATTAATGAAATACTACAAGACATGATAGTAACTGTGCACCAAGAGGTGTTGGATGGAAGAGACTTTGGTGATGATAAACTGCTTCAGGCCTGTCTTGAACTGATTTAAAAACGCCAAACCAAAACAAACACAAGTAAAACCACCTCTCCGTTGTGCTTCTTCCTTCTCACATACAGAGACATCTGGCTTCACACACACCTAATTCCCCATTTCATCCATGCCTGGCCCAGCAATGCACACATTTCTATCCAAAATGCAAACATGCACAATGTGTCCTTTTGGGCAGTTCCTCTGTCCCCAACATTCTCTAAGCCACTATATAGTTTCACCAGCTTGCCTCCAGTGTCACTGTTAAGATAACTCTAACAATCTCTTCCTCCTAGGTTATACTAAGCAAACCATGCAACAAATCATCACTTCAATACGACAACAATAATAAAGCTTCAGTAAAGGCCATAAAATACATTTAACAAGAAGTCCTCTCACCTCTGCCCTCAGATTATTTTACAGGCTTCCTACATCCAGTACATGTATTTTTTTTTTTCCAAATTCACCATATGTTTCATGAAATACATACTCATGAGGGAAATATAAGAACATGCATTTTCTCCCCATTTTGAATACATTTACCATTCATAATTTATTTTTTTTTTGGAAAGCAAATTGAAATATTGTTCCAGTCACAGCAATCTCTACTTTTATGCTAATGCAAAACAGGTGACACAAAGTAGAATTCTTGAGCTGCTGTAAGTGCAGTGGAGGTAATAAATAGAGTTACAGCTTAGGACCTTCGAATGGCTCCTGCATAGCCCCCCTTTATCAGTTGTTTGAGATTCAACCCCAGGAAATTTAATTTAGCCTTACTACTGCTACAAATCCCTGGCCATAGCTCCAAGGAAAATCTCATAATAACAAATCAGGGAAGAATTCCAGCAAGAGGAATTGAATTGGTTTTAAAGGGCCGTAGTAAGAAGGATTTACTCAACCTCCAGTAAGTGCTCTACTTCCCCCCACCCTCCCCCAAATGAACTTGACCAGGACAAGGCTAAGTCATGGTCTATCATCATTACAAGCCTTAGAAACCCCCTGGAAGAAAAAAAAAATAAATAAACCAACAGAGTACTGCTGGGTGTGATCTTACTGAAGCCGTGGGGTGAGGAAGTCCTCTCCTACTACCAGCCGTGTTTGTACCGCCCAACAGCTTTTCTCCTGTAGCCCAGGTCTTGCAAGGAAATCAAACACTACAGAGCTGCTACATATCTCCCATTACTACAGCCTATGACATGCTGCTCCCAGGTGTTGTGGTTTATAAAACCACGGGGACAGTTTTTGCTAAACACCTGGTGGGCTGAGGCAGGGACAGGGAGGGTTTCACTCACCACTTAGGGTCCCAGGCAAGAAACCGACACGACTCGTGAAGAGCAAGAAAACAACTGAATTTATTAACTAATTTATTAACTATCTTGCTAAGAAGCAAGATACTGAAAGAGAGAAACCACATCTCACAAAAAGGCACTTCTCCCCCACCCCTCCCTTCTTCCCAAAGCCCAAAGGCTTTGTTCTGTACCTTCTCCCCTCCCCAGCGGCACAGGGGGGCCAGGGAGTAAGGGGGTGCAGTCAGTCGGACCCTCT
>NW_010109414.1:0-209 GCF_000699245.1 Pterocles gutturalis
GGGAGGGGTGGTGGAGCGGCAGAGCCGCCGCCTCAGCCCGGCCGTCTGTGTTCGCTTTAGGCGTGCTTCGACTGCGGCGCCAAGAACCCGAGCTGGGCCAGCATCACCTACGGGGTGTTCCTGTGCATCGACTGCTCCGGCGTCCACAGGTCCCTGGGCGTGCACCTCAGCTTCATCAGGTGCGGGAGCGCGCCGGGGCTCGGCGAGAG
>NW_010109414.1:246-9723 GCF_000699245.1 Pterocles gutturalis
GCTCGCTGGAGGTTCTAGGGAAGGCGGCCCTCCCAAGATAGAGTTTCCGAAGCACCTCGGCGCAATGTCGGCGTGTTGCTTTTGCTAACCTTGCACAATGCTGTCCGGGCTCCTGGGTGTCAGAGCTGAGAGGAGTGTGGTGCGTGAATCTGGCCGGTGAAGCAGTATGGAAGGGTTTCTGGAGCAAGGAATCCTGGCTGAGCGAGGCAGAAAGAGGAATATTATTTAATTTTTTCTGTATCAGTTAAGATAGTGTTGGATTTTCAGCCTATCTGCTCTTATTTTCAGTACTTGTAAAAGTTAGCATTTTCAGTAAGAGAACTGTGACCTTTACTTACTCAGAGATAAGTTGAGTAATTGGTATGAGACATACCCTGTCACCTAGCTTTGCTTGGTTGTTTTCTCAGTTGCTTTGTCATGTGTTCTGGACTAATCTGTGGGACAGGCTGAATATGAGTCTCTCATGTTGTGGTGAGATCACATGTAGAAAGAAAGTTGTTGGCTGCGCTTTCCTTCCTTAAGCTCCACCCTCTTGAGCAATACAAGTGAGAGGTCCTCCAAGTTTGGGTACTATGTTTGGTATAAAGCTGAAGCTGTGGGGTTTTTTCCTTCATATTAAAAGTTCAAATGAATTTCTTACAGGAGTAAAGAAGTTACCAAGATGTTCTTTCCCCCTTTGCCTCCTGTATTCTGGGATAGTAGTGGGATATTCGAGTGTTCTAGCTCAGAGCTTGCTTTTGCATTTGGCATGCCTGCACATTATTAACAGAAATAATTTGTTCTCATACAGGTCCACAGAGTTGGATTCTAACTGGAGCTGGTTCCAGCTCAGGTGTATGCAAGTGGGCAGCAATGCCAACGCGGTGAGAAGCCTCTGTAGGCATTTTGCTTCCTTTCCCTCTTGCTAGTCCACATCCTCTTTCTTGTCCCTTTGCTTTATGTGGTTTTCTGGGTACCAACCTCTCTGTCTTTTTTGGAAATGTGTTATGAGGGGATGTGTCTGTCAGGTTTGCTCGGAAGTCAGACTGTGACCTTTGCACGCATTGCTTTCTGATGTGCAGACTTGTCATTTCCTTACATCTCATTTAAATTAGAGACAAAAGTCCTCTTAAAGGAAAGGCGTTAGTAACACTGATCAGTTTGAAAGCTCATGTTCAGCATTGTGACTCAGAAGCATCCTCCTCTGGAGGACAGGGACAGTTTTCTTAGCCCTCTGGGGCCTGGAGTGATGCTTCGTGGAGAAAGCTGATCAGTGAATGGTTGGTTCATGCTATGTGCTTGGTATTATATCCCCTGTCTCTGGGAAGCTTCCATTTTCTATTGAGTTTGAGCTCTGTCTAATGTTTGCTTGAGTATGATCTAGCAGTCAAGAGACTGAATGTTCTTCTCTTTTCAGACTGCTTTCTTCCGCCAGCACGGCTGCACTACCACAGATGCCAATGCTAAATATAATAGTCGAGCTGCCCAGATGTACAGGGAGAAGATCCGGCAGCTGGCAAGTGCTGCCATGGCCAAGTACGGCACCGATGTAAGTCTGAGCAGCTGTTAGACGTGTAGTGCTGGATGCTGAATCTTGCAGGGTATCTTCTTTTTTCCCCTCTCCTCTCTTCAGCTGTTTATAGATGGACTGAGTGGAGCCCCTGGGCACTCCCCTGACAAGAGTGATGGTGATTTCTTCATGGAGCACACACAGGTGAGAAGCACTGACTGAACCAGACAGCCTTAACAGCTCTCAAATAGCCGGCTGTTCAGCCAGGAGCAGTCCCGCTTAGCTTGGAAGGGCTCTTAGTTGTATACTTGTTCAGTACTAACACGGAAGAACTAAGATTCAGTCATCAGCATGGGACACAGTCGCAGATCTAAACAGTCCCTCTGGGGCCTGTAATGTCCATGTCCTTTGTTTTCGAGACTAACTTTAAGGAATACTCAGAGCTACCAGCTACTCCCTGGAAAACACCTTGTGTACTGCATAGTGTCATTGTACAGTTAAAGCAAGGACTGGCTATTACTTTGAACTTCTGATTTAGTCATCTTTTCAGTGCTGCACAGACCCTGGTAAAGTGGATTTTGGGCAACTGTTTGCACAGTGCTAGGCAAGCTTTCTCTTTCCAGTCAGAATTGGCTGTAAGGAAATAAAGACAGTTGAAACAGATATTATTTTTTTCCAGGGAAACTCATTCACCCTCTTTCTCCCAGATTTAAGCTCATCTCCTTAACCTGGGAAGTCCTCGCAGTAGCCAGCTCTGATGTCAAGTGATGCTGTAGTTCCTCTTGGCCTTCCATTCAGCTTAGCTTCTGTTTCTTTTCTTTAATTTTTGTCCCTGGTAAGGGAGCGTGGACTTTTCTGTATGTTATCTTCATTGAAGGCATAGTCTGGAGTTTGGAACGCATTTCCTTTGGCCTGAAACTGTAGACAGGTCACTAAACCTTCTGAAGTAAGTTCAGGATTGTTGGGTTAATTCATCTTCTGCAAATCACTGCAATGAGCATCTCCTTGCAGTCTTCCAGTACCTGGGAGGTAGCAGACGCCAGCCAGAATCCTGCACAGTCTTCCGTGGAGGTGGAAAAGCCAGCAAAGTCATCAGAAGGCAGTGAAGGGTCGAGTGAGTGCTCTGCTGAATAATTTTCCCAACAACCTGACTTCATTTTCAGGAGAGTACCCTTCTGTGCCACAGTTGGAAGGGCTAAGTTTTTTTTTCCTTTGGTTCAGACTTGAAGGATTGGAAGCTCTGTGTGCTCTGTGAGATTTAGTTAAATTAGTGGGGCTTCTAAAAACCCTGCTCTGTTTGGGATTGGTTCTCCGCTTTTCCTGAAATGCACACAAAACTGTGTTGGGGGTTAGCTGCCCCATTTCCCTGCTTCCAGACGTAATTATTTGTTTAAAGACTCTTTTCTGTCCCTTGAATTTGGTGTGTCTGGAAGTGATCTATGATTATAAAGCAAAAAACTGTTTCTAGGGTGAATGACAAGGAAACCAGGAACCTGGGCGCACAGCTGTAATTTGACACAGCTTTGTGTACTCCCCTGCAAAGTGTTTGCTTTCTTTTAATGTGTTAAGAACACTGCAGGAGGGAATAACTTGCTCTGTGGAGATGTAAAGTCATTGTGCTTGGGAAATTGCACATTTCAAACTGTAACTTAGCTTGTTTGGGGTGGGGCAGAGGAGGTAAAAGAGATGTAGTGGAACTGTGAGCACACTGAAAAGAAAGGGGTTGAGAATCTCTCTGCTGAATGTTCTCTTCTGGTTTTGTGCCCACAGATTCCAGCCAGGGCCCCTCTATTGACTCGTTGAGCACATCTCCTAAAGTTCCTCTAGGTAAGTAAGACTCTTTGCTATCTCTCAGGTCAGTCTTGCTCTTATACTTACTGTTCAGTAGTAAGCTCAGTGGAGCTGGAACTGATGAGCCAATTTCCAGAACACCTAAAGGAGTTTATCTTCCTGTAGAGCCAGTACTGAGGATCTCCCTAAACCCCAAAACCAAGCCACAGTTTACTGGAGGTTTCTTCTTCCTTTGGATTATTGAGTTCAAAGCTGTTGCCTTCCTAAAAGCTTGGTTTCATTTTTTGAGCTTTGCACAAAATTTGGCATTTGCATATCTAGAAGTTGGCTGATCAAGGCCATGTGGCTGTGGTGTTTGTTTTTTGGTTTTCTTTTTTTTTTTTTTTCTTCCCCCAGAAGCTTTGGAGGCAAAAGAATTTTTAGCTTCAAAAGTAATAGGGATTTGTATCTGATTCTCCTCTGCCATTACTGCCTTGGCTGCACGCAGAGCATCTCGCTGGAGCTCCTTCCTTATTGAGAGCGTGCTCCTAGCCCACAGTGGGTTCATCCTGGGTGGAAAGGTTGTGTCCTCGAGTGTCTATTCATTCCCCGTGTTTTATGTCTCTTCCTCAGACACGTCCATGTATCTATCAACACAAGGGCCTGCTCCTGCCAGAGGTAACTGGCTAACAGCTGGCCTGCACTGGCTGCTTGTGACAACTCTGCCTGCCCCTTCTGTGATTCTGCCTTCAATTCTAGCTTTAGCTTCCTGTGCTTGGAGGGAGAGAATGAGCTTACGTGTATCGTACTGGGATCTGAAACAGCTATTCCATGTCTGGAAAGGGATCTTAATGATATTTCTGTTAAATGTTTCCTGACAGTAATAAACCCCAGACAACCCCAAATAAAATGTTAGGAACAGCAAGCTGAAACCAGTCTTGCATAGTGTGAATGTTGTGAACTCCTCTATTTCAAAGACTTATGGTAATACTAGAAAAGATACAGGAAAGGCTGTCAGACATGATCTAACGTATGGGCTGACAGAAGTCATGTGGGTGTGGAAAGTAGGGAGGCACTTCTGTGGAAGAAAAGCCCAACACGGGTGATAGAAGATTTTGGAGATACATTTTGGAAGCTGGGAAAATGTCCTGGGCAGTCCCTTTCTGTTTGCTTTGTTCTTACATGTTTCCCCAGGCATCTGCTGCTTGGCTGGACCTTGTCTGGTTTTACAAGTGTGGCATGCTTCATGCCCTCAGAGCGACAGGTTCCTGGTGCAGGGTGTTGGGGAATCTGTTGCTTTTACAGCTTGCTGCACTTTAGGTCCATTTTGTCATTGGTCTGTTCATGTAAACTTGACTAGGGTTCTTGCTTCTTAGTCCCTAAGGCCTTGGTGAGGCACTGACCTTCATCTGGCTCTGAAGCTGCATTTTCTTGGATTTATGTATGGAATAAATCTGGTCTTTAGCTACCCTGATCCCTGCTGGATAGGGTGACCAACTGCATGAGATTTGGAGGAGCTATTCAGAGGTCTTAATTCACTGACAAGTTTCTCCAGTAATGGACGTGCTTTTCTAGGCCACCAGCCTGCAATTGTGGAGCTTCTAAGTGCATTTTTCTTGGCTGGGTGAAGTCACCCAGGCTTCTGATGTGAAGCTGCATGGTGTGCCCTGGACTCTATAGCAGCTGGACTGTGGTAGATGTCCATCCTGTGTTTCCATCCTGTGGGTTGCTGACTAATTTTGGCTTCTTAAATTAATTCACTTCTGCTTATCTGCTGCTTCCCTCCTCTTGCAGAACTTAAATCCTCCCTCATTGGAAAGAAGAAGCCAGGAACTGCTAAGAAAGGGGTATGTCCGAGTTCTTGTTTCATGGAGGGGACATGGAGCATGTCTCATTACTGCCGTCCTTTCCCTGGCCCTTGCTTTCTGCCCTTAACAAAGCTGCGTACTGAGAGATCCATTTGGGGAATGGAGAGTTTTGATTATATCACTGCTTATTTTGAAAGATAGCTGGTATATTAATGGACAAAAACAATTGGGTTTTGGATCATTACTTGTTACAGTCTGAAGTGTATGTGGGTGATCTCTTAGCACTGGCCACTGGTGGGTTAACTCCTTGGGTGTTTTTCCATGCTGTGTTGCAAAGCTCTGTTGGGTCTGTGGGTTGTGACTGCACAAAGAGACTGAAGGCCTGATGGTGCAGCAAGGAGTAGGATTCTGTTTTTCTTCCACAGTGAACAATCTAGCATGAAGACATCGCAAGTTTTTGTTTTTGTTTTTCAAGCTGGGTGCAAAGAAAGGTCTTGGGGCACAGAAAGTCAGCAGCCAGAGCTTCAGTGAGATTGAGCGGCAAGCCCAGGTGGCAGAGCAGCTGAGGGAACAGCAGGCCGTGGAGTCCAGGAAACAAGCTGAGGAGTCCATGTAAGTGCCCTGTTTGGGCTGAATACCTCGCATACATCGGACAGAAGTAATATGAGGTTAATGCTGTTCACCCTCGGCCCACCTAATGGGAGTACAGAACATGCTGCTCCATTGGATGAGCAGTAGCTATAAGCCAGCAGGGCACAAATTATACTGCCATATTTTATTCAAATTAGCATCCCTCAAAGGGTTTAAGGAGCAGATGTGGAAGTATTTTGTGCTTCTGTTGACCTTTGGACAGGACTGAAAAAGGCAAAGGCTGAACTGGATGGGGCATTCTGTTGGGGGGAGGAGGGGTGTGTGTGCAACACTTACAGTAAGGAAATCATTGTTAGACAAAAAAGAGTTGAAATCCAGTGGAGGTGAGATAGGAAAACAAGCAATAGCTTTATGCAAGGATTTTTGGCAGAGTTGTTGTGGAAATGGGTGTTTTGATGGGCTGTCAGGGTTGCTTGCCCCTCCCCAGCATGGGCTGGAGGGGAGGGTAATGAGCTGGTACCCACCATGGCTCTTTAATCCTTTAGAGTCACCTCAATGCGACTGGCTTATCAGGAACTGCAGCTCGATCGGAGGAAGGAAGAGAAGAAACTTCAGAACCTTGAAGGGAAGAAGCGTGAACAAGCAGAGAGGCTGGGCATGGGCTTGGTGTCCAGAAGGTACTTGGCTGTGGATGGCATGGGACAGGTGCTTCGGAAGCACCCTGCTCTGGAAAAGTTTCCTGAAGGCAGTAGCTTGCTGCTCTTGTAACAGATAAGGAGCTGATTTAAAGTGCTCATACACTGGGCTATGTCTAAAAATGCTTAAAGCCCCAGAAGGCATTATCACTCTGTTCAGAGGTTCTAGATCTCATTTGAGCTTTTCCAAACATGCATGTGGCCTGTCACTATTTAGCCCTAGAGCCCTGCTGCTAGACAGATGTCCCCCTGCAGAAAACTTCCCTGCTCAAGACTTCTGAGGGAGTCAGGATAAGGTAGATAAGTGGTGAAGGGGGCTGGCATCCCACAACTCTTCCTCGAGGCTTGTGGCACCTGCCCTGCGTGGGAAGGCCAGATTCAGTTTTGAGACAGACTGGTTGTAGGGGCTGGATGCTGTCAGACCCATCGGTGCTGACTGCCTGTTTGTTGTGCTAGTTCTGTCTCACATTCAGTGATGTCTGAGATGCAAGTAATTGAGCAGGAGACGCCACTGGCTGCAAAGTCTTCCCGCTCCCAATTGGACATGTTTGAAGATGCCGGAGGCTTCACATCTGGACCCCCCAAGTAAGACTTAGCTTCAGTGTAGTCTTTGGCTTATTGGTGAATTTAATGTCTGGCCTAAATTACCTATTTTTGATACCTAGGTACAAATACAGTCCCTTCTCATTTGAAGATGGATTTGGCTCACGATGGGAAACGGACTCTTCATGGGGTATGGACAAAGAGGAGGAACCTGAGGTGACCATTTCCAGTATTCGGCCAGTTTCAGAGAGGTAAAGTGCCTGCCACTGCTACTGTACCTTCCATGTTTGTGGGACAAAGGGATAGGTGTAGGAGCTGTGGGAGAGATGCTGCTGTGTTATGACAGGAGCCTTGTGCTGCAGAAGATAATTTGTATGCACAAGCCCAAGAAAAAGGGCATTGAGTGAAAGAGGCTTGGGCACTTCTTTGCCTGTCATGTCCCTAAGCTTGAAACAGCCTTTGTGGTCATCAAGTGCTGGCTGTCCTGAGGTGAAGAGAGGAGAATCCTGATGGCAGATAGCATTTGAGGATTTGTTGCTTTCCTTTGATCAGATGGGTTCTGAGAAAAGTGTTTCTTTTTTTACTGTGTTGGTGAGCTTAAGCTGAGATGGCTCTTCTCTTGTTTCCCCAGACCCACCAGCAGGCGTGAGACAGAGAACAGGACATCCGTTGTGGAATCCAATGAAGCTCGGCAGAAGTTTGCAGGGGCTAAAGCTATCTCTTCAGATATGTTCTTTGGGCGGGAGGCAGATGCTGAGGTAGATGCATTCTGCAGTGCTTAAGCTGGTACAGCTCTGGCTTCATCTCCTCCTGTTTGCTCAGGTCCTACTTTGTTCCCTTCCTGTATAACCTTTTCTTTTGTTCTGTTTTCTGCTGCAGTATGAAGCCCGATCCCGACTGCAGCAGCTCTCAGGCAGCAGTGCCATCAGCTCTGCAGACCTGTTTGGAGAGGCTGAGAACGTGCACTCAGGTTTGTTAGCACTCAGTGGGCTGAGGGAGGGGACAGCTTTGGAGGACCTAGACCAGAGGGGGTCAGGGTGCTCTCTGGAGCTGGGGGACTCCAGGCTAACTCCTGCTGGTTCTCATAGGTGGTGTGTCAATTGGGAATGTCCTGCCTGCAGCTGACATTGCACAGTTCAAGCAAGGAGTGAAATCAGTTGCTGGCAAGATGGCTGTCCTAGCTAATGGAGTGATGAACTCCCTCCAGGTGAGGTTACATGATGGCATCTTCAGACAGGCTATCATCCTGCTTGGGGAATTTCACCATATCCTGGCTTCCACTAGAATTATCATTCTCTTCTAAAATTACATGTGAAGTCCCAGATAGAGACCTGACTTTGTAGCTGAAGTCTACACTACAATAGCTGAGCCAGGTGGCCAGTGAACTCTGCTTGGCCAACCTTACTCTCCTGCTGCGTAGGACACCTTGTTATGTCAGATATGCCTTTTCCCGCAAATCCCAGGCAGAACTTAAAAACTTAAGGCCATTTTACTTCCTGCCTTCCCGCATGGTGTCCTGTTTAGGTAACCTCTGAAATTCTGATCCCAAACACCACAAGACCTTGTTACCTGTCTCTGGAGTTTGCATGAAGTGTAGCGTGTTGTCTTCGTGTTTCCTCCCCAGGATCGTTATGGCTCATATTGATGACCCAGAGACTGCAACTCAAAGGGAAGCCAGCAAGAGGCACTGATGCCACCTTTGCCTGGAGTAAACTCTACAGGACTGTCCTAGTTTGTCTGGGGTGTGTGGGGAGGGGAGAAGGTAAGCAGAGGGTGTCAGGATGTGGCTGTGCCCAGGATGCTTTCCAAATATCTCTGGATTCCACTCTATTAAAATTCAATGTGCCCTCATACCCACTGCTATCTACTAGCCAGTGGAGACAAGCCTTCTTAAAGGGTTAACCTCACTGCTGTAAAAGTTATGACAGGAAGTTGTGGGCCGCCCTCATCAGTGCTCCTGTCCTTCTTGGCCCATACCTTAGCTCACCAAGTGACAGGAAAGGGGAGTGCTGTTTTTCTGAACATCAGGTTACCTGGTTCCCACTGACATGACTGTTTTTTTTGTTCTGCTCCGTGCTCCCCGTCCATGGTGCTGTGGAGTCCTCTGTATTTGCAGGGTCTGGCTTTTACCATGGGCTAATCCTTTCTACTGTCTTTTAAACCACCATGTATTGATGTGGGAGAAAAGAAAATCAAAGCAGAGATTATTTTTTTAGCTTCTAATTACATCATCAGCAAAAAAGGCCCAGGTAAAGAAGTGCTATAAAGATATTTACTGGATTCCTGGTTCTTTTGTTGCCGAGCTTTGGACCGTGTCAAAGTCCTGAGCCTCTGCCTTCACTGGGTGAACTGCGGTGCAGCAGCGAGGGAGGACGGTCATTTTCCTCCTGTTCCACGGGGCTCTCTGCTTCTGACTCTGGTTTTAACACCACCACGTTCTTCTCTTAGACGGTGGTGTTGAGGACTGGGTACAGGGGAGGAAGGGGCTAGTTACACACTATTAGCAGAACGCCAGGCTGTTTGTTCTGGAGCCCTTTCTGGGGCCGGTAACAGGCTTCCCCGGGCTTCACCTCTCCTGTCC
>NW_010109415.1:0-705 GCF_000699245.1 Pterocles gutturalis
AAGAGCAAGCACTTTACACATACATCCACAATTCTGCAGAGAACCTTAATTTCATTATCTCTCCTTTTGGAAGGTTGAATTTTCTACCACAATAACATTCTTTTGAAACTATTAATGGATTTCTTTTTCCTTTTTACTTCTCAAGCAAAAAATGAGAATGACATCATAACGGCATCAGCAACAAATGTTAAGGACAAAGTGGTGGGCTGACCCTGGCCAGCAACTAAGCACCCACCCAGCTGCTCACTTCCTTCCCTTCTCCCCTCCCCATAGTAAGACAGAGGAGAGAATTGGAAGAGCAAAAGTATTCTTTATCTCATAGGTCAAGATAAAGACAGTTTAATAACTGAAGAAAAGAGAAAAGGAAAAAAAAAGTAATGCAAAGGCAGTCATTCACCACCTCCCACAAGCAGACTGATGCCCAGCCAGTATCCAAGCAACAACTACCTTGGATAGACCAAACCCTCAGTTTCAACTGCTGAGCATGATGTTATGTGTCATGAAATATGTCTTTGGTCAATTTGGGTCAGCCAACCCACCTGTGTACTCTCTGAACCTCCTGCCCACATCTAGCCTACTTGCTCTCAAGTGTAGAGTGAAAAACAGGAAAAGCCTTTACATTGTTCAACAATAGGTGTGTTAAGAACACTGTTTAAATCTCAAATCCAAAACACAGCGCCTGTGGTGGGTTAGCCCTTGGCTCGG
>NW_010109416.1:0-708 GCF_000699245.1 Pterocles gutturalis
GGGGACCCAACGGTGACCCAACGGTGACCCAACGATGACCCAACGTCACCCAACGGCAACCCAACATTGACTCAACGTCACCCAACGGTGACCAAACGGTGACCCAACAGCCACCCAACATCACCCAAAGGCAACCCAACGGTGACCCAACGGCAACCCAACGGTGATCCAAGGTGACCCAACGGTGACCCAACATCAACCCAACGTCAACCCAAGAACTCAATGCCAACGTCAACCAAGAGCCCAAAGTCAACCCAACGCCAACCCAACCCAACGCCAACCCAACCAAGAACCCAACGTCAATGTCAAGCCAACCAAAACCCAACCCTGAACTCAACGGCAACCCAACAGCAACCCCACGAGAACCCAACATCAAGGTCAACCCAACCAAGAACTCAAGATCACCAGCGAAGAATCCAACATCAACCTGACCAAGACCCCAACATCAACATCAACCCAACCAAGAACCCACCATCAACGTCAACCCAACCAAGAACCGAACATCAGTGGCAACCCAACGGCAACCCGACAGCAACGTCAACCTAACCAAGAACTCAACCCATCCAAGACCTCCACCCACCCAAGAACCCAACACCAACCCATCCAAGACCTCCACCCACCCAAGAAACCAATGTCAACCCATCCAAGAACCCCACCGTCAACCCATCCCAGACCTCCACCCACCCAAGAACCCAACATCAACCCACC
>NW_010109416.1:1065-1478 GCF_000699245.1 Pterocles gutturalis
CCAAGAACCCAACACCAACCCATCCAAGAGACCAATCCACCCAAGAACCCAACATCAACCCATCCAAGACCTCCACCCCTCCAAGAGCCCAACGTCAACCCATCCCAGACCTCCACCCACCCAAGAACCCAACATCAACCTGTCCAAGACCTCCACCCACCCAAGATCCCAACATCAACCCGTCCAAGACCTCCACCCACCCAAGATCCCAACATCAACCCGTCCAAGACCTCCACCCACCCAAGATCCCAACATCAACCCGTCCAAGACCTCCACCCACCCAAGATCCCAACATCAACCCGTCCAAGACCTCCACCCACCCAAGATCCCAACATCAACCCGTCCAAGACCTCCACCCACCCAAGATCCCAACATCAACCCACCCAAGAACCCAACCCCAACCCATCCAAGAC
>NW_010109416.1:1749-1979 GCF_000699245.1 Pterocles gutturalis
CCGACCCCCCCCAAATTCCACTCACCGGCCACGCCCACTTGGTAGAGTTGCCTCCAGGGTTGCCCCGTTTGCTCACCCGGCACGAGATCCCCCAACCCGACGGTGCAAAGCGAGATGACGCAGAAATAGACGGCGTCCAAATAACTCCAAGAACCTTCCAGGAGGTAAAACCCCCCCGCGGGGAGAAGCACCAGGACCCCCAGCGTCACCCCCACCAAAAAGACGAAATG
>NW_010109417.1:0-15807 GCF_000699245.1 Pterocles gutturalis
CTAACATTCTGTGATTCTGTGAATTCAGTGGCCTGGTAGTGGGTGGAGAGATTGTGCTTCCGAAAAAAAAGAAGGCTATAGGTGAGCTCAAGGTAGGCTCTGACTCCCCTTGCAATCTTTAGGCCAAGAACAGGGGCACTGAAGTTGTTGTCAAGTTACCTGTGTGCAAGCCAAGTGCATCAGGAGGGCTACTCTGGACCAGTTATTTTTGTCAAAGGTTTCTGTCAAATCTCATACTGTTCAGCCCACAGAGTCGTATTTTCAAGATGAGCCTTTGGAGCAAAATCGCTACTACCTTCTTCCCTCTTGCAGGCAACAGGCTCTTCTAAGCCAGGAGCTGGTTTTGCATTCTAAACCTTAGAAATTGAGTTTAAATTGGTTGAGGCCAAGATTGCCTTTGTTCTATTTTTGCAGAGCCTGTCACAGCAAATGCCAGCCTATGATATGGTTCTTATGTGCAGTGGTGTTGTGGAAGGCCAGATATCCATGTCAAAAATTAACTTTATTTCCTACTGAAAAGCCCTGTCATCACCTCGTCCATACTTGGGCACTGAAAAGATTTTGGTTTGTGTCAGTCATGGTAGACTCTTCGGAGTGTACACAGCTCTCACTAGATTGTTCACTGAGGCTGCCAGTTATTTCTGTTTGCAGACTGTCTTAGTCACCCTTTTAAATATTGCATCTCTCAATCTTTCAACCCTATTAAAGTAGTCATGATTATTTCCTAGTCTGTTTCCCCTGTATTAGCATGACTGATACAAGTATATTAAAGATTTTCCCTTTTATATTCCAGCCTGAATAGCAGTATTTGAGGAACAAACAGGTCATCTTACAGGTCAACTTAGAAGTTGTTGGTGTGCAGAAGGTGTTTTATTTCTTTTTCTCTTTGGTATTTTAACAAGGCCAATTGACTTAATTCCACATTCTCTTGCAAGATTTTGCCTTCTGGGTAAAGAACATCCTTTACCTCCCTTTCACCTTTTTCCATACAATCTTCTGCTGTGCTGGGAAGATGGAATGTATAGGTGATATCCCTTTCAGAAAACATATCCGTAATATATTATAAGTATAGTCATTATGATGTATTAATGTAATGCATCATCAGAGAGCTGTCAGGGTGAAGATTTATTACTCTAAAATAAGTTATGGTGAGTCACTGGGGAATGGATTGACAGAATTTTTGTTTATTCTTCTAAATTAAGGACTTTTAAAGTAAGTTTAAAAATCTCTTACCTTCATGAAGTAGTAGGGGTGGGAGGGTGACAGAAAAGAGGACTTGAATCAAAAACACCAGAAGGACTCGGGAGGCCTCATAGAAGAAGAATGCAATGTTTTTTCCCTCAGGTAGTTTCCATGAGGTCTGCAAATTTTAAGTTTCCAGCTTAGATGGGAGCTACAGTGGGCAGTCAAAGTCATTTTAATAAATCCAAACTGGACTTTTTTATTTCTCTTTTAAAGGAAAACAGAGTCACAAAAGGATGAAGACTTGGGATAAAAAAGGCAAACTGGGCTAAACATGGTCTAAAAATAACTGCATTTTACTCCAGAAGACTATTCACTTTGGCCAGGTGTGTCCACTGGACATATCATAAACCTGATAGAAATCCACTGAAATCAGTGAGAGCTTTCAGCAGGTTTGCACAGACTTTCGATGAAGCCCTTTCCCTGCATCATGTGGTGAAGCCATGAAACTTGGCACATTTATAGCATTGTAACATAAAGCCATCTGTGTACAAGTACAAACTTTTCCTTATTGCCAAAGTGCTTAATGTAATTACAATCAGGCTTGCTTGTCCTCTGTGCGGTTCATCCATATGCTGGGGTGTATGAAAACTTGCACTGGTAAAGAATCCCGCAGCATCTGAGGTGGTGTGCCACTTACAGCAGCGTACATTGCTAACCTTGTAAATCTTACGCACTTTTGCATTTTAAGGAACACGCGTAAAGTTACAGACTGTCTTGCTGGGAAACTGGTAACAGAAATATGTCCAAAAGTTCTGCCTGGATTCTTTACTTGCTAACTACCCAGGACACCTGACTTAGGACCCCAGTTGCTCTCAATTCCCTGTGTAGTTGATGAGGAGTCGAAGGTGTCACAGGGTGTAGATGCCTAAGATGGAAATTACATTCAGGAGGTGACTTTTACTCTTTGCTGACTAGAAAATGAACACAAAGCCCCTGTTCACTGCCTAAATGAGGTTGTATTAATCCCAAGTGTCAGTTCCCCAGGCTGTCCCTATCCATATGCAGCTGCGAAGTAGTTGTTTCATCTTATGATTCACTCTCTATGTTGACCTCAACTATTTCCAAATGCAGTGTTATCCCATAGCATTTATTGCATTTCCTATATCATTGTATTTGCATGTAGTTTCTTTAATACTGAATAGTTTCTGAGTGTAATATTGGTCAGTGTAAGTTAAATACCAAGGTTGCGTATAGGTTAATGAATGCACTGTGCTTGCTGCTGACTGACGTAATTACTGATAGGGGGACACTGAACTTGACCCTACAGCCCATAGACATGTACTTGACTTTATCAGTGGGGATGGTATATTCGAAGGGAATATTGACATTAAAAAGAAACATATGCAGTAGATGCCTCTGCAGGCACAAGGAATATGTTTTCGGGGGAAAAAAAATTGCTGAAGGCAGAAGGTGGTTATGCCAGAAAAGTCTACAAATTTCTCTTCCTGAAGGAAAATAGTGATAAGCTGCTTAATTTTGGCCAATTTTAGGAAGACAGTTTAATTAATTACCTAAAATGTGGGTGTGAAATAAGTGCCAAAGTTAAGCAGATTACCTCTACCCAAATTCCTTTATAAACTCTGCTGTTATGAAGGAGGAAAGTTTTTCCTACACTGGTGAGCTTTGGAATGGTTTAATCATGATAGTGACACATATACGTTGGCTCAAGCCAAATTTATTTTGAGATATTATCAGAAATGGGTACATATAGATGCTTATAAAGCACCTACACTTTGCAGATGCCAAATAACCTGTTTCTGCACATACAGAAGGCTTTACTGGCTCTCCATTAGGTTGTATAGATATGTGCTTATGGTTAAAAATGCACTGCTGTCTATGGGCACTATATATCCATCTCAAATGTAGCAGGGATTTACTTTTCTAAACTGAGATGTAAGAAGGGCACTTGTTTTTTAATTGATAACTAGTCCAAAATTTTCTTTCTCGTGATCAGCTAATCTGCTTAATGGAAGAAGGTGGACCTGGTCCTCTGTAGTGTCTAGGGGGGTGAGCTGGTAGGATCACCTTATGAAGCATGATAATTGAGGGAAGACTTGTGTTGGGATCTGTAGTCTTCTGACAATAGTTTCTTTCCTAATTTTGAGATGACAAAAGAAAGGACTTCTGACGCATGCTGCAAGTGTTAAGAGGCTAGTAAGTCTTTCATTGGGAGGTTGTCACAGATGCTACAAATTAGAAGTTTAAGTGTTTGTGTTGCATAGAGATTGGAGTTGTAAGGGGTTAGCCCAAACTCCTGTCCCCTCTGTGATCAGGGTTTCACTCAAATTTAGTACCTGTGGTGGATGCTGCTCAGATCACCAGTTAACACAATCTTAGGTCACTAAGTTTTAAAGGAGGTAAAAGATCTTGGCAAGACCATATGAAATCTATCATGGCAAACCACTGATAACTCCACATCTTATTAGCTTCAATTAAGTATTTCCATGGGGAACCACGGAACTGGTTAAAGTCATGATGACACATACACACACTTTGTTCCATCCAAAGAAATAATCTGTTTTCCAGATTTCCAAATAGCCAAGCTATTTTGTTATTGTTTTTCCTTTTCCTCCATTTAAAAGAAGTAATTTATAAGAATTTATCTTGGGCTTGCTGCAGATTTAAAAGGAGAAAAACGTTTTTTTCTGTCTGACTTTTAAATTATATGCATGACCAAAGATAAATATGTTTTTTATTTATAACTGTGGATAGATGCCAAACAAAGCCTTTCATATGATGCACCGCTGCTGTAGTAGAGAAGTACTTAAAACAGTTCCAGTCAAGTTAGGCCCCAAGACTTCATGCAACTTCATGCAAAATGGTTAAGACCTTTCATTTTTTTTTTCCTTTTCTTTTGAACATCTTCAAAGGTTACACGTGCAACATGCTTAGAGGGTGCCAGGCTTTTTCCAGTCCAGCTGAGATGGTCTGAAAACCACATTGAAACATGGGAAACTACAGCTACGACAGATTGCGGGGGAGGGGTTTTTTTGCAGGCTGTGGATCTCCTGCCCCTCCCGGTGTGGTTGGTAACAGTTGGATGAAGGATATGGATGGAGGCTGGCAAAGCAAAGGATTGGTGTGCTGTTGTGAGCCTGGGATGAATGGACTTTGACAATACTTCTGAATAGGAATAGTGGAGCTAATACGAACAATTTGTAATTGTCAGAGCTGAAAAGTAAAAACATGATTATAAACTGTGCCTAGGATGAGCTTATGTCAGCTTTAAATGATTTTGAAGTGTATTGTCTGGAGCTGTATCTTACTTGCATGTAAAACTCCTTAAAGAACACGTACATAGCTGTATCAGTGTGTGTCTCTATTCATGTGTATTTATTGTGAAAAGTAACCCTTTGTCTAGCTGACAGGAGACAGGTTTTTAGGACAGATGTGAAACAAAGCCTTCCTGGTAAATCAGAAAATACAGAATTTCTTGGTCTAAATAGAATGAGACAATTACCTGGTAACAGTAATTCTTTTGGAAGCTACTGTTTGTCCTTGTTTTATGCAAGGAGAGGCTCTGAATAGTTTGGTGCTAGTGCAGCCTACCACACCTCAGTCACCTGGTGGCTTCGTGCTGTGCCCAGCTTGGAAACTGTTTCTGTGCTGATGTGAAAAAAGTCTGTAAAGGATACAGGCTTCTCTGAGAGAAGGGAAGGAGAACAAGAAAGCCTCCTCTGTTACCTGGAGCCTACCATCATTACAGCTGACCCTAGCTCATTATCCCTTGATATCTGCAGCAGACAATGACCTTTGATGACACTGCTCAACAGTATGCAAAGGCGATGCCTTCCTTTTTATTTTTGGCTCCTGAATGCCAAACGTGGTAGCTTCTTCCCCATGCTGTGTCCAGCCTTCCTTTACTCGAACACATGTACAAAAATTAAAATTCTACTAAATACTACTAAGCACCACTGTTTAGGTACTAGGTTACATTTCAAATTTTGTTCCAAGTGCCTCTGTCTTCCCATCACCTAGGAGTCTGGACTGGTCTGGAAGCTACTAATTTACCATGTAATAAGATAGGTTCCTGTTGACACAGGTCAAGGGCAAAACTATTAAGTCATTAGGGTTAATGTTGTAACATTCTGATACAAAGGCATGGTCTGGGCCTTTCAGATGTACATCTGACCTTTAAGGATTAAGTTTCTTTGCAGCTTATTTTTGGTACTCAAAATCTGTCTTTTTTTTTTTTTTTGCTCTGCTTCACATGCATTGATCTTTGGCCCTGTGATATGTACGCCTTGTGTAGCAGCTTCTGCAGTTCTGATTTGTCCCAGTTTTTTCAGATAACTACTTTCATTGTATGGGCAAGGGAAGTGCAATGGGACTTGAAGACTTGCCTTGCTGTCATACTTACTGTCTCAGGATTGATTCTCTTAATGTCAAATTCGTGGACTTGTTTAGCTATGAAGATTTTGGCATAATGCTTTTCCTTTTATGAGTCACTCCCTGAAATAAGAAGCCAAGAAATGTTCTCACTTGGACCTGTGCTGGGTTGTGTCTTTATTTACCGTCACTCTGAAGGCTAACTGTTCTTCAGGTGAAATCAACCTTACCCACAGGTAAGCCTTGTGGCCTTCATATGTAAGGAACCATTTTTCATTTTGAAGGTGAACAAAGAAGCCAAATCAAAGGACACCCCAAGCTGTTGTGTAAGTCCTGTGTCTGAAACTTTTGACCAAAATGTTTTAGAGCATATAGACAGGCCGAGAACATATATCAAGGCCTGAGTGACATCATCAAAGCTACTCCCAGTATGTCATTATTTAACAAGCAGGGCTCAGTGTATATGATGCTTTTGTTAGTTATATGGGAATGTATTAAATAATGTGGAGCATTCACCAAAAAAAATCTGAGACTGTGTTAAATTTCATTTGTAAGTTATTTTTTAAGTCTGTCTTGCTTATGCATTTAACTCATCCTTCTGAGCTACTGGAAAAGGGTCCTCTCTCTCAAGGAAGAATTAGCAGGCCATTCTTTAAAAAAAAGGTAATTGAGAAGCAGGGCATCAAATGAGCTTATGGCAATAAGCTGTGGAATGCTGTGTTTCATTAATTTCTGGTTTATTTTACTTTTTCCATTCAGTGTTTTTAAATCTGATGCTGATGAGGAAATGCTATATTTCATTAATTTCTGGGGTTTTTTATTTTATTTTTGCATTCAGCAACTTTAAATACAACAGTGATGGGGAAAGGGAAGTAGTAGTAAAAAAGATTTTGCTCTTAAGTCTGTACATGCCAAGGTAGGTCTGGAACTGATGCTCATGGCTGAATTAATAAACTCTGACTGTAGAGGTTTCGAACATGAATTCTGACAGACCCTTCACTATGACAATACTAGTGGGAGTCACTATAATATCATCTGCTGCTGAACATCGCTGGCATGTGAGCACTGTTGTGCCAAAGGTTAATATGCCAGTTTTATTTCCTTCTCTCTACAGCCATAATTTAAATGAGTTGCACACATAAGTGATGTTATATGCATAGGGTTTTGCATTAAGTTTGCTATGTCAGATTTGTTTATAAAAATCATATTTTGAACCACTTACCCAGGGGCTCCGTTCTGGGGAGCTGAAAGCTGATTTCTTTTAAAGAGGCAGTTTTCATATTTCATGAACTTTCAATAGAGATTTTGAAGCTCTGAACAGGGAGCTCAGTTTTACAATTAGCACTTGCCCAGGTTTACAATTAGGTTTAATCACTTAGCAACAGAGAGTTTAATCTAGTTTTACATGTGTGCCACATGACCCTTTCCATACCTTACCAGGATTGGAAGGGCCCCCTGCCTCTCTTGGGGAAAATTGCTTCCCAACATTTTCGAGACTGTTCACAATGTTTTTGTTCCTATGCTGCAATGTTAACATTGCCCATAAACCTAATGGTCACACAGTAGTTAATAAGGGGCAGAAAGTTTTATAGTCTTTTCCACAGTTGTTAAAATCCTGCTACTGTAATTTAGTCCTAGCCACACAAAGCCTATCAGTTGTTGTGAAAAGTAAGAGGCTCTATATTGGTGTATTCTTGGAAACCAATGAAAGAGAGGGCTTCTCCTGAGCATCTAGCTGAACGTAATGAACTTGGGGATTATTTAAATTGCTTGGCTTGCCAGCAGTGTACCTTCAGGATTTGTGGCTTTTCTAAAAAAAATAATTTGGGATTTTTTTTTCAGAATCCATTGCAATTAGTGGCACTATAGCAAAGGAAGATTTATCAAATTGCCTTTCAGTTACAGGAAATAGAATCCATAAATGATGTTTCAAACATATTTTTAGTCAGGTTCAGCAAGAATCATTTCTCTGTTATGTAAACTAAGACCATTCCCAAGGTACCAGCTGACTCATGCTTTGTGCCACTGTAGATGTTCAGAATGGTTTTGACCTTCTCCTGCTAGAAGAGGTGCTGATATTCATGACCTCACCAGTGGAAATTAGGTACTTCTCAAAGTTAGTAAGATTTCTAGAATCAAACCTGAACTGAAGTGGGCTCAAATATGACTAGGGTTGGACTACTCGTGCCTGTTGGCTACACACTTTATCCAGTTCCTTTACCACATCAACAGGGAGCAGGAGAGGCTGGAGCTGGGACAGAGTGGTCACTGGAGGGAGTGGCAGACAACAGCTCCATAAAGAAACAGTTACGTTAAAAGATAAAATTGCAATCATCTTTAATTCAGAATATTTTTCTCAGAAGGTACCTGTTGTACTAGTACATGGAAGACTAGTATAGAGATTATTACGCAGCAGTGAAGAGTGACAGGGGAAAGAAATAAACAAAAGCTTATTTGTTTCTAAATTGGAATATGATGGACATCATGAGCTCTTAAGTGCAGTGATATTGCGTGCTGTCTAAAAGGGCAGAGTTCTAATTACTTGGCTGCCATAACTCTACTTCAGTGCTTTAAGATATGATTTCCTTTAGGTTTTATCTTCTGCTTTTGTTGCCCAGCATTGCAATGATATGTTCTGATCTTTCTGTAACATTTGTAAAACACAGTTTACCTCAGATTAATAATGCATACTTTGCTACTTTCATTTTAACGTTGTTCTCCCCACCCACCCCTGAGAAGAAAGTTATGGGCTATTGTGGATGAGCTTGGCACTACCAACACATTGGGTTTTGCATCCGCTGAAAACTGGATGCAATCGATGGAGTAGAAATCTGTGGGCTTGGTGCTGATTTTAGTGGGAGTTTTGAGTGCAGGGAACAGATAATTTAACAATGGTAGAAGTGAAGAGTGTGTTGTGTGTGTGGTGGGTGGATGCTTCAGTGAGAAGTGTCCGTGAACAGGGACAGAGCTCCACGCTTGCTCCCCTTTGCACTGTGCTGAAGCGTTACCCAAATACAACACAATTACGCTGCCACTATGCTATAATAGAAGTCTAAAAAGGAAAGGGTACTATTCACTCAGTAATTTCTGACCCATTGCATGATTACACTACTGGATTTATTCTGAAGCACATATATGGGAGAACCCTTGTAATTATCTATCTAAAAATACAGCACTGCCATTTCTGGGTTGGTTTTTGAAGAGTGGTTGCGTAAAACTTTATCAGGATCTTTAATACACTGTGCCGTGCTGTTCTTGGGCTGGATTGTTACTGGGAAAATGAACTCAGCTTCGTGATGGTTGCAATGCCTTCCAGCTCCAGCATGCTCAGTGCTCTGTGATTCTGCACAGCATGTCTGAAGTTCCCATAGCTGGGAGGCTTGCTGCTGGTGGAGTGGAAAGTGGTAGGAAGTAGAAGCAGGCCTCTGTGCCTGCCCCTTTCCACACAGCCTGGCTTCCGTGTCCTTGGGACTCTACATACCTGGCCTGGTGCCAAATATTTTCTGCTTAACCGTAGGAGTAAGCCAGAACATCCTCCTTGTTGTCTTGAAGAAGCTGTGGGGAGAGAAGAGGGGAACTCCTTCCCTGAGATGCTCCTGGACACCCTACAATTGTATACAACCCTTCAGTATAGGTTTGCCCCAAAGATGCAGTCTGCTGCTGTCTGACAGGCAGCTCCTATAAAGAAGTCAAGCCCTGCACTGGAAAAACAGACTTGTCTTCATGCAGTAAGCTTGTTCTCCTAAACCTTGATCCCAAAACCACTGAAATCAACAGTGTTTTAAAGTCAATTTCCAGTTATTTCCTTGGTCTGGAGATTAGATTTCACTGCTTTTCCAACCCTGGGTCTCAAAAATTCCTGAGTGCCTTGCTCTGGCTCTTTTTTTTCTGTACTGAGGGGAAAAAAGATGTTGTTTAACATGATGAGATCTAAATAACTGGGCACCGTGCACCTCTGTTGTTAGCCCCATTTCACAGACAAGGAAGCTGTATCTGAAATGATACCTCCAAATTGCAGCAAAGCTGAGAATAGCATCCAGGTTTCATTCAGTAGATATCCCAGTACAACTAAATATTTCAGCCTCGTTTTCATTTGCAAATATTTCCAAGCATCTTGCCTTATCCTTAGTGTCTTGCAAATGCAGCTGTGAACTGGAAATGCTTCACGTTCATTTTCCTACTGCATTGCTTTTCCTTCATTTTCTTTTCTTTGTTAGTTGCAGTCATTAACAGTTTGCAAATGAATTAATTATGGGCAAAAATATACTAATGGGTAGTTGAGCCTTTTTATTCTCCTGCTGGTTGAGGTAGAATGCTACAGAGAAAAGGCAGTGATATTTTCAAACTGAAATGGCGTATTTTTTTCCAAAACTGAACTAACTTACAAGACACAATGCTCTCAACTTTGACTAAGAGTTAGGCTCCTTAAAAAAGAGCCTGAGACCCTTAGATTTTCCATGACTGAGGAGGTATCCTTATTTCGGCAACCAGTCCGGGAAGGCATTTGGAGAGCTACATTGTAGGTGACACTTTGGAATCTCAGTTTTTCAGTATTTATCAACTGCAGTATTTTCAGCTTGAAGCTACCAATGTTTTTGTGTCATGTAATAAATTACAGAATGTTTACATGCAATTAGGTATGTGCCTACGGAGGAGAAGACACTGGGAAACAGGATTTTCCAGAGGCAGTAGCTAGTTCAGAGGCCCAGAGCCACTGCAGTAGCTGTTGTCAGGGAGGACTGAGTGGCAGTTCTAATTACCAGTGTCTACACAGGTTTCTCATAGGAAGATACAACCTGTCACGATCCCTTGCCAATCACATGAGAACTGACCTAGGGAGAACATCAACTGAAGGTGAGTGTGCATGTCCAATAAATTCAGTCCCCACTGCATTAGCTTATTTTTAGGATTGTCCTGAAAAGACATTCAGCCTGTATCATAAAACCTTCAACTGAGCAGAAAATATACAGAAAGATGATGACTTTAAATTTGGGTTCATGCCCTCTGGGGCATGAATTCATAGTACTTCAGATATGACTTGATAATGTACTGAATGCTGAGGGAACGCAGAATCTCTAGATGAGTTCATAAAGACAGAGCATTTATGCAATGTCGGTGCTCTCCTAATCAAAGGAAGCAAAAGAAATTTTATTCTTAATATTACTGCAAATGTTAATTTGCAATGAAACCATGCTTTCTATATGAGATATTTCTCAGAAATAGGATGTTTAAAGTTAGAGCATAAATTTATGCATGCAACTGATACTCCGTTTTCTGATTTTTCACCTTCTTCCATTGAATGTATTAGAGACTTGTTCTTGAACATAGCTTAGACAATACACGTGTCACAAGCAATGATGAATCAAAGAAAGAAAGCATCCAGAAAGGGAAGCTAACTAGACAGGTAGGCCCTCATCAGCATCACATTCTGTTCCGTAGCTACAATAACAATAATTGAGTCAGACACATGGATTTTAAGTGCCTCTTAAAGAGGAAAGTTAGGGAGAGACACTGTGGAAAGAAAATTATATACTGAAATGTGGCATCTCAGTTTTGCAGCTGCCAACCTTGTTCTGTCAGTAACCACAGCTGTTGCATTTTCTTCTAAACTTAGCAGGGGATGGGTGACACTAAAGAGAAGCAATGCAAGCATCTCAGCTGATAAGGAGGTGTGGGTCCAAATCCCTCTGTGTAGTCAAAATAAACCTTTAATTAGTTTTAACTCTTGAGAGAGAGGTATTTTATTTGTGTGGACAGAAGGTGACACCCAGGGAGATGCATACCTGCCTCATGGGGATGGATGCACTCTCGCAATGCTCCTCGGCAGCTCTTCTTGCACCAGTTAGGTTTTTTTTCTGGTTTTGCTGTTTTGCCACTTACATTTTGTCCATCCTGGGAAGCAACTTCCTCAGTGTCGGCTTTCCCAGTGACTGAAGGAGAATATTTGTCCAAAAAAAGGAGGAAGTCTAGTCTCCAGTTCTGCTGCTGGTTGGATATGGTCTTTTAGCAGCACATGTTCCTCAACCCTGAAGTCAAACCTGGTGGATTTGAAATCTGGAGTGGTTAAACATACAGGCTTGATATAGCAGAACTTCATGTCACTGGTACTAGTTTTCAGTAAGAGTCTTGCAATATTCTCACTGAACTTCTGTGTGCGCTGGGTTTTTTTGATTTTTAAGGGTTAGCTTTGGATTGCATGAGACTAAGTAAAAATATTAACTTCCTTTTTTTTTTTTTTTTCCTGCCCGTGGGATTGCAGAAGAAAATGTGAAGACATGACCCAACATTCAAAACAAAATACAAAGGCAGAAACAAGTCATCCACCATTTGTGATTTGCTTTTTCAGGTTGTTTTTTTTTAAATGCAGTCTTACGCTTAAAAGCCAGTTCTCTGCTTTTTGATGTGCTGGCTTGGGATTTTTGAGTGCTTTGTCTTTCCACATGACAGTCGCCTGCCAGTTACCCAAATGATCGGGGAGGTAAACAAAGTGCAGATGTAGGTAGTGGAAGACAGGTATCCCCCCAGGTCACATACTCTGCACTAATCTGGGCCTTGGTATAAGGGCATGAAGGGTGTTCACGGTGCAAAGGACTGCTGATGTAGTGTTGGAGGACTCTGTAAGATCACCAAACCTCGTGTGGTTTTGACCTATAAGAAATAGTTCTGGCCAGAGTTCCCTGCTGAATATCTTTCAGCTCGGAGAGATGCAGTTTGCTACTTTCAGCACAGAAGCTGGGAGTGATTTAACCCGAGGCGTGGATAATCAGGAGAGAAGTGGGAATGTAACTCAGCTGACAATATAGATATGGCCTGTACTTACCCATGTGTGAGCTTCAGCGGGGGGATAAAATATTCTCAGCACCAAACAGGATAATCCTTGTTGATGCTGAACTATTGTATGTGCCACTTACTGTGAAGGAGAGAAGGTACTAAGGAAACAGAAGAAATGTGAATGTTTGTGTCATATACAGAAAATTCAGCCTGGCCTGCATGCCAGATGATATCCTTCCATCTGGTGAAGCTGAAGATGCTGAGAACGAGGGTAGAAGGAAGGGGACCATACCCCAGTTGGATCTAGACACAACATGTAGTTGAATGAAATAAAATATTTCTTGAAAAATGATTGATGAAGACTAGAGCTCATAACTCCTGGGGTAATTTTGTCACTTTTATCTTCAGGGTGGAGATCACTACATGCCAGGCTGCATTCCTTCATAGCATCTGAATCATTCTTATTGTCTCCACAAGCTGAAAATGAGAAACAGACTGGCAGGAAAGTTAAAATTTTCAAGGTGGAAAGAGCAGAGAACAGCCTGATTTTTTTTTTTTTTTAAGATTAAAAATTCTTGTTGCATTTTTGCAGACAGTAATACACTGGATTTTATGATTCCTCTATTTAAAACAAGAGTAGAGTTTCCTATATTTTGAAGAGAAAGAAGAGCACCTGAAAAAAACAGCTTATTCCAGTGCCATCTATATCCAACCTGGCTTTCTGTGAGCTGCACGGGAAAGAAATATTTCCAAGGCACCAGTGGTTGCCATATCCCCTGTGCAAAAAGATTCCATAAATGTCTCAAGACAGATGGAATGCAACTTTGGAGGAATAAATGGATTTTTAATTTTCTGAACATTTTGGATTCCATCTGGTTGAAGTAACTAAGTGACCTAGTAGAATACTTTTACATTTCTTGTATAATAGCTAGAAACACAGGTTGCATTGCTAGTGACTGACACATTCTCAGTTAATACACAGGTTTTACTTGCTCGTACATTTGCTTATTTTTAACTCCTCTGAATGTATGTCAAGGGATACCTGATAGGCCTCTTCTTGCACGTCAGATCTATGTGTTGGCCCTCCCTCAGTTCATTATTTGGCCTTGCAGCTAGTAAGGAGGAACTCTAAACCACCTGCGTAAGCCCACCTGACAGTAGTGGGAACCTAAAAGATAACATACCTTAGACTTATGTCCTTTCTTTTTTTTGCTGCAAGCATTGGCACATGTCAGAAAGAAAAAAATAAAATTATTAATTTACTGTCTTGTTGAAAGGCAGAGAATAAGAAGGAGTAGAGGCTTTGTGTACAGGCACCAATAAAGTGGGTTATTTCTGTTTACTGCTCTTTTTGTTACTGCCATTTAGAATGTTGTTAAATAAGAGTAAATACATGTGTGTTTTTAAACAGAAAATGAACATTTCTCTATGAAGAGGAAATACAGGCAGCTTGAACTTACAAGAAATTCGTAAGGTATACTACTCTGTGTAAAAAATGGAAGACCTAGGTTTATGGAAAAGACACCATTTTTGCGCCTGCCTCTGTGAAAGCTAAAAACCAAATCTGCTCACCGTTCTTGAGAGAGTGGTAGGTCTTTTAAATCACTGATATTAAGCCTGTACTTACTAGTGGCACTCTTTATGAAGCTGATTATGATTGCCTTTCAGAAAGTTCTACTGAGAATAAGTGTTTCCATGCTGATGAGTACATAAGCAATATAGTAGGATATTGACAATGTGTTTGGTATTAGTTTTCATACTTTTTGGCACTTTGGAACATTTCTCAGGGTTTTTGCTATGAATATGGATGAAACATTCCAAAGAATATGGAATAACAGCTTCCCCCCCCCCCTTTTTTTTTTTTAAATGGACATTAGTGAGACTGGTTTCCACTTCTGGAAGCAAATATATTTGCATTTCACTAAAAGCCGTTGCATTTTGGGATCCCAAATTTCAGAATACCACAAAGCCTGAAATCATTGAAAGATTTTGCTTTTGCCTGACATGTTAATGTCCTTAATAGGACAAAATATAGTATTTCCACTACAAATAACTTTTATATAAATCTCTGGTCACTGTAACCCCATAATTCAAACTAGGGTTGTTTCTTCTCCCTGAAATTTGTGATTATGAACTTCTGATGCCTGGCAGGAACACACACTGACACTGCCAGCAAACCTCTGGACACAGTGCAGTTGTGTTTTGAGCATCTTTTGCTGGCATCCTGTAATAAGCTTGCCTTGTATGGCATCGAGACAGTTGAATTCTCTTTCGCATTATACACTTACATAATGGCATGACTGTCTCTGAAGCCTTTTTGCCCCCATAAATGATTAAAACTTTTGTTACATGAATTGGGACTTGAGAGACATATTTAAACCTCCTTATACAGAATGTAAGTGGATCAAAGACTCATCGGCTGCAAGGATGGAGGATTTGCCGTTTTGTGATTTTGTGAGAGTTTAGAGATAGTCCTACTAATAGTACTGGTCACATGTTCTCTCCTTTGTATAATTGAGAAAATTACCAATATTATGAAAACAGCTTAATCTAAGTAAGTTCTCTGTCTACAGTTAATAGAATAGGATCTACCCTCAGAGACCTGGAACTTCTTTACAAACACTTTCGGTTAAACAAAGCATTTTGTGTACCTACAGTAAATGTGATCTTTATTTTTTCATTATTCATGAAACAACTTTAATGTCACTGCTGATATTCCTGGTAGGATGTTCAGTATACTGGAGCTCATGCTGAGTTGTAGCTGAAGATGTCATTCACAATAAACATGAGCTGCTGTGACAATACGATGGCAGAAGGTGAAGAATCTCTTTTCTTGTGCAAGGGCGTGCATGTGTCAGAGAGAGACTCTGTGTGAGAGGGAGAGAAAGAGAGAGATTTGATTGTGTTTACAAGATTCATTCGCAGCACAGCAGGCAGTAGTCACATTGTAATATTCACCTTAACACGGATAATTTGATTTTCAACCTGGTTATCATGCATTTAGACATAACGATACATGAAAATATATGCTTTAGCGGTGCATTTTAAACAAGGTTGCACACTTTAAGTCGGATTATATTAGAGGTGAGCGCTGATTTTTGTAATTGCAGAAGTCCTGGAAAGCAATGTTCAGCATTCAGTGTATGTTCTAAAATTACTAAGAGGAAAGCAAATTCTAATGGGTAAGTCTCAGGGACTGCTACCATTTCTGAGCAGGATGGGTTTCCCCAAGTTTAACATCTCTGAAGGTGTACAAGTTTATCCTATTTGAGACCCTCAGGCACTAATGGAATTTCTTTTCTGAGTCCCAGGTTGTCTGCTGACTGGAAAATGAAGTCAAAAAGTCCCACGGCCTTTCTGCCCTTTACACTGAAAGGAAAATGGACTGCCTGGTCATCGAATGATTGTTGTCTTGGGTCACCATCAAGATCCTGACCTGCCTAACTAATGTGACACAGGGAA
>NW_010109417.1:15838-25728 GCF_000699245.1 Pterocles gutturalis
TTGATGCTCGTCAAGAGCAGAGCCTCATTACTGCATCCTGGGGCACCCTGAGAGATAAGGGGATCTATCAGCAATTTAATTATACTTGTAACACACTAGTCTTCATGAAAGACAAAAAGGAATCTGCTGCTTGCGCTATGAGATTTCAAGCTCAACTGAAATCTAAAGAGTGTGAACATGGTTGGGCATGATTTTGTGAATGACCTACAGGACATTTGCAACAAACAAAAGCAGGCATAATTCTCCTGAAGTCAATAGAATTGAGCGTGTTTATACAAATGGGGCATTTGGCCCAAATCCAGTTGGAGTCTTTGCAATATCACACCTCTGAATCTTCAAAGGTTTTCTCAGAGTCATTAATATTGAGGCTGTATGGTACCCAAGGTAATTATCCATTACTGCCTGGCCCAGGAGTTATTCCGCAACATGTTGCCTCATTAGTATAATATAATGGAAAAAACCATTACAAACTAGAAACTAGGAAAATAATGGTGCTAAAAGGAGAAGAGTGTGAAGAAAACAAACACAGCGGGTTGAGGCCCTCTGAGGGTGTAAATCAGTATCACCTTCCATGAGCATGAGGCTCTGCCAGTTTACACCCTGTGATGCTCTAGCCCATGATTATTAGGAAAGTATGTTGTTGATATGCTCTATAATGGCTTCCATTACCAGCCCATGCTAAAAGAAGCAGCTGGTGAAAGTTATGTTTATGTTCCACAGATGGATCAGCAATGGCAGACACATAGCTCTGTGTCTGGTAAACAGGTGTTTAACTTTATATTTGCTAGCTAGCCAGAAGAAGTCAGATTATTGGTGAGGCAAAGAAGATCAATTTAGTTGTTGAAAAGGAAGAAACAATTCTTTTTGGTTGCACTTTATCTTCTTTTTAAATGGCGAGTAGTGTCCTGAAAAGGATCCTGCCTTTTATCAGAGTAGTCTAAGTGACCAGGAAGAAAAATTAGCAGAGGGGCAAAAATCCCAAAACTGATGGGGATATTCAGATTATACTGTCTCAGCTCCTTCCTTTCTTTCCCATTTTCAGCACGAGAAGGAAGCACTTTGGCTTTAGAGAAAGTGAAGGGTGCCTATAATGGAGTCAAAATTTCCCATGCCAGAGGAGCAATTTCACCAGTTGCTGCACTGCAGAACAGGACTAGTTGAAATTAAAGGAGAGTTTAGCTATGCCTTTGCTGGGAAGTGGAAATATAATAAGTGTTTTGCAAACCAGTTCCAACATTGTAAATTTAATACTTAACGGGTGCGCAGCCAGTGCAGAAGGAGAACAATTGGTTTTCAGCTTACTCAAAATAAACCATTTATTTTGACTGTGTTTATTCATTTCTGATTGCTTAGAAAACAAAAGTGGCTGGGACTTTTTCTGGTCTCTGGGTGACAAATATTTTTAGATGGAAGAATGACAACATGTAAATTCCTGGGTGAATATCATTTGGGCTCAAATTCCTTAAACTCTGAGGGTTTGGGAGCATTTTCATGGGTACCTAGCAGCAGGCTGAATACTCATTAATAACTAATATTATGATTCTGTGAATCATAGTGATCCAGATTCAGCACTTCTAGTTGCAAATCAGGTTATTATTTTGCTCTTTGACTAGCTCTAGGGAAAGCTCCTTAATATGTAATGCAAAGAAGTAGCCTAAGGGAATAGAGCAGGCTGGCTGGCATTTGCCTAAAACTTTCCCACACTGCTAGTGGGAGAAGGTTAAGTGGATCCTGCCAACTCCTTGAAACCAGTGGCCAAGGTGGGCACAAGTGGTTCTCCAAGACAAGAGAGAACCCAGGTAGCAGGAAGACCAGCTGGGACGGCTGGAGAACCCCGGGTAGGTCTGAAGAGAAGTTCACCCTCAGCGCTGTTAACTCGTTATCACGCCTGTTTTATTGAAACCAAACTCCTCGAAGGGGCGGTTTTGGAATCGGCGGGTTATGTCGGGAAGGTAGCTGTTTAAATGAAGTGTGAGCAGCGCATGTTTTTGAGCTTCTGTTGTAGATGTAATATATGAAGGAACAGTGAGAGCAGCAGGTGTTGTCGAAATTTATGGAGGAGCAGCAAGCCTAGGCAGCAGCCCCACAGGAAGAGCAGCGACAGTTACCGCAGCAGATGGTCTGGAGAATTATGAATGTAGGACCTGTCCCCAGCTGCTTCTATAACCCAGCCCTTCTTGAGCAGGAACCAACAAAACATTGACTCCAGGCCTTCATGGTCAACTCAACTAGGAAGCCTGGTGGAGGTCAGGGAAACCAGCCACTCTAGATCCGTGCTGGACAAGCCTGAGCCAAGCTGTGTGTATTGATCTCCGAGCAGTGGTACTGCTGCTGACTCGGAGAGGTACATCTTGAACCAGTTGGGAATCCCAGAATAGAAGTACTGATAAAGGCTCATGGAGGAATTTAACTACCCAGACATCTGTTGAGTAACAAATACAGCTGAACATGCATCATTGCAGAGGTTCCTAAATTATAGTGAAGACAACTTTATGATCCAGAAAGTAGAGACTCCTGAGGAGAAGCCATCCTGGATCTACAGGAGTATATTAATGAAATTTGCAGATGAAACTTTGCAAATGCATTAAAAATACAGCAGCACTGTGTTTCAAGATTGACTTTAGCAGAGTATCATATGTGTTTAGAATGGACTGTTTTCCTCATCCGTTTATTAAATTTTGCTGTTTCACAAGTAAACAAGAGTTCAAGCCTACCTTCCTCTGTCTTTAAACCTGGTTGCGTCGTCCTTGCATGCCGGACATCCGAGATCTGCAGACTCTTAACTAATATACTTTGCAAACATCTCTCTTGGACAACACATAGCTCGTGACAGAGACTGAGAGAATTAGAAAAATGGATAGATAATAGCACTATTCCAGTTCCTTTCAAAAATGCAAGTGCATACCTTTGCAGAAAAAAATCATTTGAAACAAATGTTGAAGAGGATGAGGAATCTTAAGAAGCAGAAATATTGAAAAGATAATAATGAACAGTAAATAAGGCATGAGTTTTCAATAAGGCAAAGGAGGCATATAAAATTTTGGAGTACAAACAAAGAGATATTACATCACAGAGTAAAGTTCAAATAGGGCTTTTTTTTTTTCCTCCTAGTTAGTTTCAGGAGATATAAAATAGGTTAGCATGCTGAAATGAGCAACAGAAAGGTTACACTGATTATAATGATGAACTTCTTACAGTAAGACTTATGAATTTTTGAAAAAATCTTCTCTAAGTTTTGATTTACAATGACACTTACTGGAAAAAAGAAAACCAAACAAAAACCCCACAAAACTTGATTTTTATCCTGAAACAAGGGAGTCTGTGAAATTGTAGAGGAAAAAATTCTCTTAACATTTCTTACATAAATCAGCTAATCTTTGCCATCCTCAAAGAAAAAGCAGCCCTAAATGAATCCTGCTTCATTCCTCAGGTTCAATACAGGGATAATGGCAGGTTTACTCTCTAATGATTCATTTCCTTGCATCTGGAGAATGTGTCTTTTAAAAATTTAGGGGAAAAAAAACCCTAAGGTTTTTTTTTTTCTCTTGCCAAGTTTTAATTTGATGCATTCATTTCTGTATTACCATTTTGTCCCAAAGTTTGTTGTCCCAAAGTTTGTTGTCTCAGACACTACGCAGCAAAATCTTTTTCTCATCTCTTCAGGAAGGTAACGTTTCAACTTACATTTGTAATAGCGAGGTATAATCATTTCAGTGGGATGGTAACCTTAGCAGTCTTCCTGCTAAAAACCTGTTCATTAGCTTTATGCTAAAATATGTCCACGTTATAAATATTTCCAGAAAAGAACAAAACTTTTCACTTCTCTACATTAGTCTTGACATATGCTATAGGTCACATAGAGAAAGAAATCTACCTCCGAAAGTGATTCCAATTCAGTATTGTATTAAGACTATTATCAAATAATTCCACTCCACCCAATCAAATGCTTTCTCAGCATCTAATGCTAGTAACATTCATGGTCTTGAGCCTTTGCTTTTTCAAAGATTTTAGACTCCCCAAAGCACCACCTAAAAGGTCACTGAGGGGTCAGGGAGCGTTCAGCTTTTTGATGAGAACAAACTCAGAGCTCCTTTTAATTTTAATATTCAACTTCAGTACACCACACACACACTAAAGAATAAATAATCACAGGAAGACTGATCTCAGTCAAGGCACAAGCAATAGTGGAAGACTTTTTTGTCAAAGGTGCAACCTAAGAACTACCTTTGTAAGCAAGGAATTTGGAAAGAGATGAAAAAATGAATGAGAATCACTCTCTGGATATTGTTTCTGACTGAATCCAGTTTGAATTGGACTCAGGCAAAGAAGATTGGAAACAAGCATGCTATCAACAAGATAGCAGCAGTGATACACGAACCACCACTAATGAACTCCTTTTATGTGTCTAGGGAGCTCTTCTAAAGAAAGCCTACAAACACCCACCTGAAGGCTCTTCTTGCTTCAGGCTGGATGGATTTGCTTGCTGTTCTTGCTCAAAGTTAATTTGTAATCTACAAAACCAGTCTCCTATTAAGAGACAGAAACAAAACCTAAAGGTAAAAAAAGGGCAACAGAATCTCTATCAATCTGAAGCTTCAATTTTTCTGTCTGCTGCACCTGAACGAGCATACTCAGTCACTGAACTGAGTCTCTTCAAGGTTTCAGCACTGCAGTGGAAGCGAAGGAGGGCAAGAAAAGTCACTTGTGGATCCCAGTTCTATGAGAGAAGGTGTAAAAGGCTCTGAACTGTCCCTGAGCAAGGTTATTAACTTGAAAAGTACTTAGCTGAAACTCTTTCCTGGTGCATTGACTCATGCCTTCCACTTCAGCAAAGCCAGATTACAGTGATTTGCCAATGGTTTTGCGGCTGCAAAATGCAGGAAGGTATTTTAATTGCATTTTCCCCTGCGATCAGTTCTGTTGCCATATTCTGTGCTTGAAATCTTATTGGAATGCTTTAAATAGAACAAAGACTTGGTCGGTTATTCTCCCCCCTTGCCCCTTTCCCCCACCCAAATTGGTCCAGGTTGTTTGGACAGAAAAGCTACTTTTATCTAAAAGGCTTTTCACCTAGAAAGGGACTGCAGATGAACAGTGCTGACAGGAACTCTTCATAATCACTGGCTGGGTTTTTCTCACTCAATGTACATTTCCCAAAGGAAATAGACTGAAAAATTTGTATCAAGTTTTGAAATGGAGTACTGTGAACTGACTTAGAGCCATTAATATGCTGATTTACCCCATCTGAAATTCCTGAGCTGCACAAAAAAATCCTTTACATTGTAAGTGTAATGTAGTAATCAGCAGGATCCAGATTCTGGTGGGTTTACTTCCACGAAAGTCGGGGAAAAGGCTTTTATAACATTTTGCCCTGTGATCAGCTCTGAAGCCTTACTGGCAGATAAAATTTTGACTCAATCTTATTTGCATTAATACAAAGATGGTTAAACTATTTACTCTCTTCTTGCTCTTCACCCAGATATATACTCACCTTGAGTACTCGAGAGTATCTGTACCTAGCCTCATACACCTTAATGGCCCATCTGGTGGAGGTGCAGAGATGATGTTCCTCAGGTCCCTGAAGAGCCTCAAAAGAGACGTGTCCTCTTCACTTAGATCTCCTGAATTGCCTGTTGGAGCAGTTTACCTCTTTCTGTCAAATAAGACAAGTACTTCTGTTATATGCCTCAGGTTGACACCACTCCTGCAAAGTCACAAAGAACTCTTTAATATCAGATAGCCATTCCCATGAAATGTTTGTGTGGACACAGGATTTGGATTTATGCTGAGGAGGGGGAGGGAGGATGGAAGCATGGGTTGATTAGGTCTCCTTGGTTAGATTGGATCTAGTTCCTATCTTGTGCTAATCCACCCCAGACTCCTGGCGGTAAGATCCAAAGCAGCATAAAGCAGATAACAGGAGAAGGCAGAGGGGGCTGGTCAGGGGTGTTTGTAAATAAATCTGGAACCTAGGATCTGCAGCCTGCTTGGTTATGGTTTTGTGAAAACACAATTACAGCATAAAATGAAAGCAGGCTGTGCAATGAAAACAAGAGGAATGCCATCACCCAGGTTGGCTTGTACTGCAAACCACCCTGGTCAATCATCCGAGATGAATGGAGGTATCCGCTGAATAACCTCACTTTGCAACTTTTATGTGAAGGCTTGATAAATGAAGTCAGGGAGAGGTACAAGAAAGTGATTAAAACCAGCCTGTGCAAAAGGCAATGATAACCTCCCTGAGCTTGAAACTTTTTTTCCCCTTCTGCCTGAGTTTGTTGGATAATTAACCCTTTCATCCTTCAGTCTCTGTACACAAACATTTGTATATTCGTGCAAAGCAGCTGCCTCTTGACAGGCAATTTGTCACTGGTAATAAATTGGACCCAGTGGCAAGGGCAACCACTTCCAACAGGGATGTTTACAGCCTGGTACCATGATCTGGAGTTTCGTAGTGGCCTCAGTGTAGCAGAAGACCTTTTTGAAAGTTTAGTTCACTCATTTCTTGTCTCTGGGCTCTCTGTGCTGCCCAGTAGCTCACTTGGGCACCTCCTTTTAGGCACCCTCCTGGAAGAACATGCCCCAGGCCACAGTGGCCAAATAGTTTTAGGAGATACCAGTCTGTTGTCGTAGTGAGCTTGAATAGCATATTATTGTCACTAAAGCAAAAGGCAATTCTAGCATTACTGTCAGGCAGGGGCCAGGATTTATTTGTGGATCTGGAACCATCATCTGTCATCTCTTGTAGTAAAATTAGTTACTGACTTGGAGGATGACTTGAGAATGCTGGAAAGCACCTTACCCATGTATGGTATAGTCAGAGATCAATAGATTTCCCATTCCTAGGTATAGTCCACTCTGCTCCTAGGTGCTTGTTGGGGTTAAAAAGAAAGGGACTAGCAAAGGGGTCTCACAAGCAGACCCCTGCCCAAATGTGGTCAGAGGCAGCTGCTTATAGTTTGGTTGTTTCATTTTTGGTCTGCCCAACTGCATTAGGACACTGAATCAGGTGCTTATGGAAAAACAGCTGTCTGTAGAGTCTAAGTTTGAGGTGGGCTCTCAGGTGAAGATCTAGAGGTCAGCATTAAGAAGATACACAGCAGCTTTCTTGCATGTCAGAAAAATAAGCTTTTCTGTGGGGAATGCCTCCCCTAGGCTTAGCCCAAAGAATGGCAGCAGCGCCACTGCCTATGTTAAACAAAGCTCTTTAAACCCTTACTGAGAAGCAAAATCTCGGCTGAGAAATGTCAACAGAGCTTTTACGACAGCCTGAAAATTAATTGTCCTCTGAAATGGCAGCCCTCAATTTAGGCTTAATCTCTCTTGCATTACTCAGGTAGCTATTGTGAAGTATCACCCTGCTTGCTGCTCTCGCTGACAGTTTCTATATCCCGTCACCACGCCCACTGGAAGGAAAACAATCACATAAATCCCTCTTGTAGGGCATGCTCAAACTCGTTTCTTATTGTGGGGCAAATTTATGGTCGCATTTACTATGTAATCTTTAAAGGGGACTGGCTGGTGGTTGAAGGAGGTCTAAAATTACAGATGACCTGGGTGTAAGCAAAAGTGGATTTGTTAAAAAAATCTGTAGTTAAAGGAGGAGAGAAGGGGGTGAGAGAGGAGAGCTAGATGTTCCCTGTGTAGTTTATGACCTTTCCTAAAAAACAAAAAATAAAAAAAAAACCACCTTCATAAAGGTAGAAAAGCAATTTTCGTTCTCTAGCTCTAAATATCTGTTTATACCACTGCCATGATGTAAGCATGCACAGTTGGGATGATTTAGCACTCTGCTGATGACTACCAACGGAAGGACTTCACGTGAAAAGGTAGTCTGCCACGGCTAATGGGCTCTTGTTTCAAAGGGATGCTGTGTGTACATTACTAGTGTATGGAGAAGGTGCAGAAAGGCCTCAGCAGACATTAGGAATGGAGTGTTGTTGATGATGAAAAGGCACTTTGCTGTTGAGGGAATGGTGGGAGAGAAAAAGCGTATCTGTCTTTTTGATTAGAAATGCATGCTTCCTTTCATCATCTGAGCTGAAAAATTGGCTTCTGCTCTTGGTTTATGAAACCATTTTTCTTTTCCCTTCCTTCCCAGGTTTGCAAACTCTTTAATAAATTAGTTACTGTGAGGTGTATGGGTGCAACAATCACCTTAGAGGCTTTTCCCAAATGCATCTTTAATATTTTATAAGTATTTAAATAGATTTATTCAATGTGAACAGCCTGATTTATTAACACTGGCATTCTGGCATGGAAAGGGGGTTCAATACAAATTATGTTGTGTCAGAAATTTTTAGCAGCTAGATCTCAATTTACCAATGGATTCTTGGAAGTCAGGAAATAATAGGACCCACCCCATGTTAATATTTAATCAGGCTTTGGTGCCAGATAGGAGAAGCTGTTGGATGAACAAGATGCAACAAGGGGAGCTGGGTATTGCATTAAAACATACATCATGTATATTCAATTCTTAGATGGGGGGAGAAGGGGATCAGTTTTTATGGCAAGCAAGAGGCTCAGACCTGCCACTGATTAGAGATGCTTTGTCAGCAGATGAAGTGAAAGTCTCACTGCAGGGATGTGCGGGAAGCCTGAGTGACCAGGTGTGAAACTTGTTTCCCTTTCGATGTCCTGGGTCCAAGAGATACCTTTCCTTGTACGCATTCAGAAAATAATATATGACAACAGAAACACCAAATCCAACATGATAGCAGAGCTGCTTTGTAAAGTACTTTGTAATGATGCAATGAGATGGGTGCTACCAAACTTGATACTATCCTACATGACTAGTGTACCAAGGGGCAGGGGAAGAGAGGGTTTACTGGTCCTTTGTAGTTCAGTACTCTTCAGGTTACTGTTTTGAATTACCCAAAATTCGTTTTCACTCTGAAGTGCCATGTAAGACAATCTTTTTTAGCTTGGTACATTGCCCTCGTAGAAACAAATTGGTTTGATTTCTGTATGGAAACACCAAACCACTTTCTCAACGCAGAATTTGTGTATAAATTTAAAATGCAAGGAAGCTCAGAAGCAAGGCTTTTTGCACTAGTGTTCACTCACTTGAATGGAACAGATGAACATAAGGGCATGATTGCAAAATAGCTCTGCAGATCAGCAGGGCTTTCCTAAATCACTGCACCCAGTGTGGAGCAATTCAAATGAGTTAGGAGTCTGCTCAAAAACTGGCAACATCTCATTTCTGCTGAGTAGCACTGGCACTAGCCTCCCCAATCCACCCCACAAGGCAGAGGCTAAACAGGTGAGTGAAGAGCAAAGAAGAAAGCTTCAGCAAGCTGCAGTGGGACCGATACTTGATAAAAGAGGAGAAAAGAGCACATCTCGGATGCCATAGATCTTTTCCTGGAGTATTTCAGGATGACTAGCAATGAAGAAACCCTCCAGTGGTCAAGACTGCCTAGCCATAATTGCATGCTCATGTGCAAGGGCTGAGTTCTTCGGAGGGTGTGAATTACAGTAGTGTGGCTGAAGTGCCTGGAATAACACTGGTGGGCACTGGCTGAAATTTTGTCCTGTAACTGAAGTCCTGGTGACAGTGAACTAGCCTTCTGGTAGGAACTTTATTCATTTCTTTTTCTCCTTAATTATGTTTATTTTTTATCTCTTTAAACATGTAGTATGTTTAGTTTCCCTGTGCGCTTGCTTTTTTTAAAAGAAACAGAGAATAGCTGAACTGCTAGGCCTTTGTAACATTAATATTAAGAAAATTGGACGATGCTCCAGTAACATGACTGGTCAAGACAAGAGGCTGCTCCATACATCTGGTTCTGCCAAAATTTGGTTGGAATGGTTCATGGTAAGGTTACGTTACCAGGGAAGAACCTCTTAGTTTGTGCTGTGATAGTTGACTCTTCCTGCTGCTATCA